>NW_027045449.1:8325328-8592162 GCF_025399875.1 Dalotia coriaria
ATAATTATAATTTTAATCTAGTGATGATGACCACTTTTAACACCTCTTAACACCTCCAGTTACTTATTCAAAGAATCAATGTCTCACATCGAATAAATATTAAGTATCATCACCATTTTTCAATCGAAATGAATCATACGTTCTTTTATAAAATTGCAATACAAAAATCGCAATTCTATTGTGTCTAAGGTAATTTACCTGTCTAGTTCCAGGCGTCGTAGCGCACGCCAGACCAGAATAGCGAAGTGTAACGGCTGTTCGTCGATTCCGCATTATTTACACTCATATCGGCACTATCTTCTAACACTTTCTATTTTCCAATTACGCAAATTAATATTGCGAACACACCAGGCGTCAACTGTCACTACAGTCTTACAATTTTGGTGTAAGATACAAAAATTGAAGTAATTAAATAAACAAAATACTTAACAACACATTATTACCACTTCAAATAAAAAATGACTTAAGTTGAATTTGAACTAAATTAAAGCCACTTGATATATGCACGTTATCAGCATTACACAGCTTTTTGTTATTGCAATGGCGTTTACATTCACTAGATTATATTTTTCAAATGATATTACACTTTTGTATTTCATCGACAATGCTATTGGATGAAGGTTTGACCGTTTTAATTGTAGATGGTGTTATTCGTAGTGTTTATACGTTTTGATATGTAGCAAATGTTTTTCGAAAGTAGAGCGTCGATATGCTGAATGTGTCCGAGCTTTCCGATCGTTTTGACTTTGACTCACCGTACGCGCTGGCTTTAGTGAGCTCAAGCGCGCCGCGGTTGTTTACTGCGGTCTGCGTTGACTGCGCTATGCCGCCCAGCACAAAGTGCTGGAGTCGCGTTCAGTTTTGATCGCACGCAGTCACACGCTTTTCACCCATAAAGCATCCTAAGTCTTATTTTCTTTCCACACTTTTCTACGTCTATGGTTTCATAGAGAGAGAAACACAAGCCTCAATACTTATTTCCGCTTATGTCAAGTTTGTTCTATCTACCTTTATACCTACCTGAAAGTAACTTAAGCCGCTTAAATTTAGTCTAATTATTATATTTTTAGACACTTTGTATGTTAAATTTACTCTGCGGTAATTTTGTTGGTTTAAGCATTTTTATTTATTTAAAATTATAGTTTTTTGTTGAAATTGTGGGATCGGTGAGTGAGTGCAAATGTTATAATTGATGTGTGTTAAAAGACACGATGTTTATTATCACGAACAATGTTTATTAAGAAGTATGAAGAGAAGTGAAGTTAGTAGAACTGTAGAGTTTGAAGTGTGTGGAATAACTGTAGAAGTGTCGCTTGTGAAATGTGTAGAATAACTCCCCTTCCTAAACCCTTGTCACTCACCAGCAACCCTTCAGGTTGATGGGTGGTGACAAGAAATTTGGAAGTAGGAAGAAAGCGATAGATTTGATTGGTAGAAGAAAGTCTGTGACATTGAAGAGAGGGGAAAGTTGACCATCGGATTTTGGGAATCCGAGCCGGACCATCTGCTACTGACCGCACGCTAGATACAGCGTGCCAAACCGTCCGACTCGGGGATTAGGTTTTTCAAGGGTAATAAAAGTAATTAGGAATTTTGGGAATTTTATACGAAGAATTATGGCATGCAATATAGATGAAGAAAGTTATAGAGTGCATGCAATATAGATGAAGAAAATTAGAATAGATAGATAGAATAGAATTAGAATAAGCGTTGGGTAATGATCCCCACAAAATAAAACAGTTCACTTTTTATAAACAACTTAATTAATGACAGCCGCAAATATTTGGCGGATGACCTTGCTACGCTCGGTCGCATGTGACTTTAATGAGGCGGAAGTAAAAGTAAAAGTCACGCCTCGCATCTCGCACCTGACTGACGCAAATTTTAAGTTTTGTTCTAAGTTAAACACAGTGTGTGTTTCATATTTGTTTTATTACTCTAAACACATTGTATGTGTGTATGTTTTGGAGTTATTTTTTACATTTAAAATCATTATTCGATTTTAAGCCGATGTGGTAATAAAATAACGCCGGACGCCTAGCGCACGTCGAGTTAGGAGATAATGGAGGAAACGGCCGGAGCGGAAAAAGCAGCAAACGAGCCGGCGAAAATTGGATTAAAAGGCAAAAACGAATTTCCCGTGAGAAGAAAGAATCCGCGTGATCTTTTTCCTAGTTTTTTTCTCTTGTGACAGGCTTTAATTCGTTTTGTCGACGCTTTTTTATTCAACTCTTCTCGCTTGTTAATAATTTAATCATCGGAACAACTGTTAAGTGGAACGCAGCAAAGGAAAGCGGAAAAAGCGGAAAACCCAGAACAGAAAGTGAACCGTCAAATGTGACTAGAATTTATTCACTTCTTTCAACTCAATTAAATATGATACTTTTTCAAGTTAAATGTTAGGTTAGATTGTTTGCGCATGCGTATTCCGTATGTATTCTACATCAAAACTTTTCTCATCTTACGAAGCAACGTAGCGAAATAAAAGGATGAAAGGTAAAGAATGATCAGATTTTATAACTTACGGTGCATTAGGCATAGGCACTAAACACCCCATTTAGTGACTCCTTCGACGCTTTACTACTTGAGTCCTTTTTATCGCGTTTGGATGCGCACCAGCCACGTTTTACGCATTTTTCGACGTTATACTCGATTTTGAAAGGATTCCAATAGGATACAACTTGATATTTCAAAATCCTGTTTAGTTTGAATTTTTTTCGTTTTAAGAAAGACAAAATAACAAACAATTTTTTTAATGAAAACCAAATTTGTTCAAACAACCACTAATTTGTAACTGTTAGCCCTTTAAGTAGCTCTGGTGTCATATTCCCGCTTATCCACCCTTCATTTTTCCGCTGTTCCGCTCTTTTGTCGTTTGCGCTTGGCTAATCCTTCGTTTTCCTGCATTTTAATGAGCATCTTGTACAATTAGCGCCGGCGTTGTTTTTCTAATAAGGCCTAATTGCCTGTGGCGACATCAGCCAAACGAAGTGGTCGCAATTACCAACTCTTTAAGCCATTCACGCATAATTTTTTTTTTAAACCAAAGTTCTAAAATAAATTTTTAAATACTAAACATACAACTTACCTGCCTGATTTATTTTAGTATGAACCACGCCCGAGAAAATTATATATCACATAAACATTACACACAAATATTTGTTTCAATATAATAAATAAACACCCAGTGTGAAGCCGTTTGGTATCATCTCTCGACACAGTAAGACCCACAGTGTGCGCGGCAGCGCTTTATCCTCCAACAATTTCCTTCGTTTTCCTTCGCGTGCTTCTCGTTCCTAGCCGCTTCGCAAAGCTTCGTTTCGTTTCGACTATCGACCGCATTCACAGAACTCACGCTGTGTTTCTGTCGCACTCAATAAACCTGCATCAATCCGTTTGCGTTCATTTGACGTTCATGGTGTCGCTAGTATCGCGCCGCCCACCCGTGCGCGGCGGCACGCACTCACGCCGGCCAGTCCGCACGGAACGAACGAGCACGTCGGGGGATCTGCACTCCCTTTTCTCGCCTGTTTCTAGCCCTCGCTCTCAACTCAGTACCTTTCAATCTCCGTGTGTGTGCGACAACAATTCACGAAAACTTTGTGAAAACTATATTATTGCAATAAAACTTCATACAAAAAACAAGCAAATTTTGAAATCCGGCGAGAAAAACTTGCGCAAAAGTTGCAAACTCACGTAAGGTAAGACAAATATTTATCTCAGTGCTTGTAACTATTGCTTTTCTTTAAATCTTGCTCAATTAGACGCTGCTTCATTTAATCCTTCGCATGTGGTTTTTGTTTCAATTTTGGTTTGGCAGTATTTCGTAGATTATTTCATTGTCGGCGTTTCGTTCGCTCTTGGCGGATGTCGTGCGGAATCAACTGGTTCATGGGGGCAGTGATTCGCGAGCGGCGGCGGCGGCAACGGTGGTGGCGGCGACCGACGGCGGGGATCGATAGGCGCGCGTACACGGTCGCCCTGCGCCCTCCGCCACCCTCTACCCGAAACTCGACGCAAGTCGCACAATGACCGAGGATCGAAGGAAACCGTGGAAAATCGCGAAAACGTTAAGAAGCGCGGCGCGCTATTATCGAGGAGACAAAAGTGATGCTTGAAACACATTGACACATGATAAGGGTTGGCTGAACGAGATTCGAGCATCGTGTTTCAGGATTTTTCCAAAGTCATTTAATATTTTTTTAATGCACATAGAATTAATTTACTTCAGCAGCCATTTTGATTGTAATCTAACGCCATTTTTAAAACCTCAGAAATAATTTATTCTCTCGCGTTACACCGAACAGAAAAAAAAACTAGGTCAAAAAAATTCTTTCAGTTTTAACTCCGTAGTAATTACAATATAGCCTAAAATAGTATCCGCACAAATTTAGTACCAAACCGCACAGATAGATATCGTTAGATGTGTTTTAGTTGGATGTCTTTTATTTACACTTGGTCGATGTTGATTAATGCGTTTGTATATTAAAATCATTCGTTTCTGTTGGCTTTTCTTTTATAGGTTAGCTATCGCGTGATACCGGCAAGCAAACCGCGCTCAACCACTCTCACCCCGTGCGCGCGCGTGTGTTGGAGAGCGAGCCGGCAAGATTTCTTCCGAGTGCGGCAAGTACTGCGGCCCGGCGACCGCAAACGGCCCCACCATTTCGTTCAGCAGCTTCCGGAACTCCTTCACCAGCAATGTCAATTACCTGAAGCGCCGGTTCAGCTCCGGGGATCTCTCCTCGGAGTGCGACGGCGATGAGTCGCAGGTGGATCCGTACACGAAGGCGCCGCCGGTGACCTCTCAACCTCAGGTACGTCAACGTTGCACATGAATCACAAACTTGGTTATGTTACACTTTGACAGCGTAGAGTACTTGTTTTCGTTTTGTATGAACTGAAAGCTTGTAGGTTAGTTTAGTAGCGTTTAACTAAGGTTATGTTACAACACAAAAACGACTTTTTTTCGTTGTTTTTAGATTAGGTTTTATGTTATGTTAAGTAGAGTCGTAGTAGGGTTTAATTGAGGTTATGTTTAATGTTTGCGTTTTGTAGTGATAAAGAAATATCCCATTTCCAATATTTCTTCTTTTTTTCTTGGTTACAAAAATATTACGTACCTATTCGTAAAGTTCACTTGTTTTCTGATTGACGCATAGCGACGCTACACTTATAACACACAGCGCGAGTGGATATTTCCCTGAAAATGTCCCCTGGGAATTTCCACTATATTGCTCAACACCGCCACCAAAACTTCCTCGTCGCACGTCATTCTCAGCGACGTTATTTCCAGCTAAATTCGATTGTAACTTGCGCGCCTCCGGTCCCCATCAAACACTTGTTGTTATATATTGCGTTCAATATCTAACAAAACGTATAACAGGATAACACAACACCAGGACAACGCTACGCCGTGCGATGATTATGAATACATGAATTTCCTGCAAATGAGGTGGGATAATATCAAACAATATGAAACTCAAACACGTACAAAACCACAATAAACTCACAACTAACACGACAGCCTCCAGTTACTAAACTAAATTACTCGGGATTAGATGCGACGTAGAGTGAAGCGAAATGATGAAAATTTAAATTTAAACGCGGCATCGGCGTGTGTAGAAGTGAAGGCGCCGGGATACAATTGAATCGTTTGCGCTCGTAAAATTCCATCAGGATATTCGCAGCGACGAAGGGCGAGAGTATAAATAACGACGCGCGATGATGACGCCAATAATGCCAAAGATGCCGACGATGTTGAACCGTTAAAATCTAGGATTGTCGAGAATTCAGAGAATTCTATGCAATATAATATCGGGATAAACTTAACCCTCCAACTTCAATTTCCTCCCCACATTTATACAACTCATTTTCACTTGAACGCACTGTATGTACAGTTATTTTATTAAATACTGTGTTATTTCTCAGGCACCTTCATCCTCATCGTCTGTGCAGTCAATGGCGCCTCCGGCGGTTCAGCGGCGAGTCAAAGTGGTTCCGCCTCAACTGGAGGACCACCTAGCACTGGACCTGTGGGAGGATCAACCGGTGGCTCTTCCGGTGACTTATCGCTGAATCTACGCGGTGGCTCCAAAACAACAAGCGCACCTAGCTCACCGGCAAAATCACGCGAATCACTCCTTCAGCGTGTGCAGTCATTGACAGGTCAAGCACGTGATCAAGGAGCATCAATTCTCGGCTCGGCGGTGTCAAGCGCCAGTCGTATTACTTCATCGGTTACTTCCGGTCGCCATCTCACGCTACTCGTCATCGACGATCAAAACACCGATTGGTCAAAGTACTATCGCGGAAAGAAGATCGGAGATTATGATGTACGCGTTGAACAGGCAGAGTTTAAAGAGATTAACGTCACTGCGAATGCAGATGGCGCTACTGTTTCCATGGCGGTTTACAGAGGCGGTACCAGGGTGGGGCGATCATTTAGACCTGACTTCTTATTGGTAAGTTAATTACGAAAACATTTAACAAAGTTTATTACAACATTAGAACATAATTTACACATGCGCTTCACCGACAGATGGCGTCACTAGTTTTGTAATTGTTATTATAGGTTAGACAAAATCTGAAGGACGCCGGCGAAGATTACAAGAAGCTACTGCTGGCGTTGAAATTCGGCGGTGTACCAAGCATTAACAACATAAACGCCATCTACAACTTCCAGGTGAGTCGCCAGTTTGATCGCTCGCACGTAACAACCACATTAACCCTACATATAAAACATAAAAATACTTAGTGTTACTTAGGCGCGACAATAAATACAGTTAAAATGCGAAAACTGTCACTACACACTAATAATTACAACTACACAATATAATACTATCATTGATTAAACGATTAATTCCTAACTACGCAACTAAACACATTGTATATCAGTCTATGTACAATATTTTTGTTTTTAGTTGTAAATTTTTGGTTTAATACCTCAACAGTTAGGCTATTCGTGTATTGATGGCGCTGCAGGTGGCTACTAGATAAATCTGTAATGTTTGGTTATGTGATTCACAGGATAAGCCGTGGGTGTTCGGCCATCTTGTGCAGCTGCAGCGTCGTCTCGGCAAGGAAGCGTTCCCGCTCATTGACCAGACCTTCTATCCGGATCATCGCGAAATGGTGAGTACGCCTTTTTGGGCCATGTCCACTTCTTGCGTACATATTGATGCTGCGATTGCTGTGCTTGTAAAGCTGTGGGATGTTCCACTGCGGTAGCTGTTGGCACCGCCTTCGGTTCGTAGTGCATTACGGTGGAATTACGTGTGCATGTTGTCAGTGCCAAATTACGGGACCATATACATTGTTTCTTGGAGTTGCGCAAACAAATTCCCTAAAATAATCAACAGGTTATTTATGATTTAAGCGTTATATTATTAACTGACTTCATTCCGTTGACAATCCTTCTTTTTATCTGGCAACCACGTGTCCCAGTTGCAGGCGTCTTTTGTTCTGGCGCAGCGGCCTCTCTGAGTAGATTGCGATTTCGGACAAAATTTAATTTCGCATGTGCACCCTTGTCTGTACATGAGTTTCAGTCCTTTGCGTTGGCGTCTTGTAAGGTCGTCCCATTTCTCAGCCATGTCGCAGAGACCAATACGTGCCTGCAATGTGACAACACGTCCACTAATAGCGTAGACTTTGTTCACTTCTAATCGTGTGCCACACATTGAGTCGTCTCGGGCGGTCACAAGGCGACCGAATTTAAGGGCGACGTATGCTTTCTCCGACATCTTGTATTCCTTGCGAATTTTTATTTTGTACTCGCGCGTTTCGTTTGTCAGCGTTTCACGCTTAACACGCGCGAGGATAACTAAAAAAAAAGAAAAAAAAATTAAAAACTAATTTTAAACTTTTTATTAAACAGAAATATCACTGAAAGTTACAAATATTGCTTTCTGGCGTTTTTCTATACTTGACCATATGCAACCAGTTATACAAGTGTATTTATTCCGTTTGTTAAAATTACAAAGCTAATGTTACAGTTTTAACAAGCAATTAAACTTCAATGTATGAAACCAATTAAAATATTGTTTAAACATTTGATCGAGAAATTCAATGTACAAATAATTTTTATATGCATTTCGTGTTAGGAATGTTTAAATAGGTTTAAAATTGTTTAATTTTCAATTTTTTGTCCGCAATTAGCCATTGGTGAATATTTGTTTAATAATTATGTAAACAGGGTTTTCCGCGTGTTTCCAACGTGTGTAAACCATGCGAGCAATTACGAAACCGCCTCTTTCGTGTCGCATTAGCGCCGAGTTTGCGTTTTCCGAGCAAATCGAGTTTCAATGGCGGCGTACAGCATTAGAAAACGCCCGCAAACGATGAGCAAACAGTAAAACGTTTGAAAACGGTTAGAAAACGTCGCGGTCGTGTTTGACTGAATTAAACACTCGCAAACAGCTAGAAAATTTGCGCAGTTATTCTCGCATTCAAAAATTCACTAAGCAGACGTAAACAAAAATATTAAAAACATAAAATTTGATTAACGAATCACGAGTTTGGCTGTTTTAAAGCATTTTTGTGTGTGGATTGATTGAGTTATGACGTAATTATTCTGTCGATTGAAGTTTGTGTCCTGGTATGGCTGCTGGCCACTCGCGTTATTCATAAATTTGTGCAGCGCGTGTAAATTTATCGATTGCTCGATGCCGGCGCGCGGATATTCGAGTTTTGCGCATTCAGTGTGCGCGCGTGCCGATTCCTTTTTGGCAGGATGACAAAATTCTGCCGGCCCGGCCCACGCAAACATAATAAAGTCATGAAAACCTGCAATGTGCATATATTGCATCACAATGCTTAAATTCGCACTCATCAAAATGCCTCGCATAACTGGTTTGTAAAAAAATTATTTTTGCATTTAAATTTTAAAAGTCTAATTAGGGACTTACCAAAGTCTGCGGAACATAAATGTTGTTGCGGATGTCGTGGCTGACAACTGCACGCCTCGCCACGGTCGACGCATGCCTGCAGGAAGAATATTATCCCCAGGACGAAGAATAAACCAACTCGGCGCATTTTTTGTTGTTTTTTCTTCCCCCGAGTTTAAATTACCTTGGATTTTTCGTAATTTTAATTAAACTCTGAAAATTAAAAAATAAGTAAATATTTAACATTTTTAAGCATATTTAACAAAAGAAAATTAATTTATAAATTATTTTGATACTGCTAGCTAGTTTAAATAAAAACTAAAATTATAGTAGCCTTGTGTGATAATCCATAATTACACATTACAAATTGTAGTAATTAACAATTCATGTTAATGATTGTGTCGTGCTAATGTGCGTGGCGTGCGATTGTTCCACGTCGCAGTATCGTGTCCGAGTGCGTGCACATTTCACATTTCATATATATGTTTTCTCATACGTGTTTATTATGCCTGTTATTATCCTATTTCTTGCGCTTTGGTCGTCAATAAATGCGTTCAAATGTGTATTGTTAGTGCGAATCGATCGCTGGAATTTCCGTAAACTTCAATACACATCAAAACAAGTTACATTAAACGAACGCAAATGGATTCAAGAAAATGTTAAATAAATGGTTATTAAACGTGACTTCAGTAACCACTAAAGGATTTCATTGAACAACAACAAAATTTAATTGATTTTTGTAAGAAATAAAAGAGTTATTATTAATTCATGGACCACACGCTGCGAAATAAAAAGTGTTTGGAATATTCAACAATTACTCTCGTGCTGTATTGAAGTTCTGATCAATTACACATATTAAACTTGTAGTTGATTAATTAATAAAGCGTTTCGTTGGTTTGGCGATGAGAAAATACAGTTGAATGATCGATCACACACGTTGTGACAAGACAGATGTGATAACATAATTGTTTTAATCGTGTTCAAATAACACCTAATACAAATTTATACTCAAAACTAGCTTTTCCCGCGATTTCGTCCCTGTAGTGCTTAATAAAAATGTAATTCGTTTTTACTCTCTTGTTCTAGACATAGTCTATGTCAATTCTATCAATAAGATTCGCTACTTTATTTTAAAGAAATTAATTATTTAAAGAATTGCTAATAATGCACTTCAGCGCGCCATCTCGGATTCAATTATTTAACTATAACTATGATTGAATCTCAATGCCAACTTTTATCCTATAGAAAAATGGTGTCTTTAGGGCTTTCCCGGCAATTGAGCGAATTTTTCTCGCCGTAAAAACCATCCTTGGACTTTAACGAACATTTAAAAAAAGAATTCGCCAAATTAGTCTAGGCGTTGTTGAGTTATGCGCTTTCCAACAAATTTTATGATTCATTTTTATATTATAGATGAATGTTTAAGTATATTTAACATCTGTTTTTAAACACTCAATATAAATTTTTTCTTTCGCTCAAACCTCAACTTGTCCTCTTTAATATGTATTACTACATTACTCCAGTACAAGTACTTCATACTCTTTCATGTCTTCGCATGCTGTGCGAGGTGATGCTAACGAGTGGGTTACGTGCAGGGTCACCTTTTGCATAAATCGCGAATTTATTACCGCAATACACTTATTGAAAACACCGCATGTGTCATTGCGAGACGCGAGCGAGAACATTAAAAATTATGCAAGCACAAGTTCAAAGTCTAGACTTCAAGACGCTGCGACCGCAAATATCCTTAGTTTTATTAGTATCTGCCGTGCAAGACATAAAATCATAATATAAACACAAATAATTAGCGCATATTTGGTTATATTTACAAATTATCTGCATTGCACTGCATTGCTGCAACCCAACAAACACATTTTTAACGTAAATACAAATAAAAATCATTTAATAAATCAACATCGTAGTTCCAGCCGAAAGAGATATATCAACGTCGATGGCCTTCCTGTTTTTACAGCCGTGTTATTTATTATTGCGCATTTTTTGTTTTGGTTGATTTTGTCATCGCAATTCGCAATTTATCGACGCACTGATGTGTGAACAATCGAAACAATTTGGGTGCGTGCTTTTTTTCTGTGGCTCAAAACCAAAGATTCAAGATGACAAGTTGACATGCAAAACAGTTGATTTTGTTTCATGCATTGCTCACAGCGCACGCATTCAGTTTAATTAATTTATTTAATTGGCGAAAACGCAATTCGAGTGCAAGCGCGCTCGAGCACGCAAAGCAGCGCTTCCAATAAATCATCGGGCGACATTAATTATTTCGACTTTATTTCGCTTTCAATTGAAGAGTTGACGCGTTAAAGTGTCAAAATAATTTAATAAAAACGTAACCCAAAAACGAAAACTTTGCCTAAGAGTAGTATTTCAGTCGCCATCTTAGTAATACATAAAATATGAGTACATGCGTCTATCTAAGTACACCTATGAGTGAATAATTAAGCAGTATCTAATTAACACGCTAATGGAGTGATTAAAATGCGACCGCGTTGACACCATCGCTAGTAGAATATATGAGTGGCTTACTTTGTCCTAATTACCTACGAGTTTATGTACTGACAATATTACATATGTAGTATATACAGTCAGCGAGTAAATACGAGTCATATTTAGATTTTGGGAAGAGCGCGCTGGATTCACTGATTCTGCATTCTGCGGTTTGCACCGCTTACACACAGATATGCAAATTTTGCGGAATTGAGTCAATGTCTTGCTGGTCACAGTCAGAGTCACAGTCACGCTTCATGAATAATTATTTATACGCGTAAACATTATCAATATGGTTACAACAAATTTTATGAATGAATGAATAATTTATATTAAGTAATAAAACCACAAATTGGAACTAATCATTATAATCATTACTTAAGTATTATATAATACAAAATAATCAATTTTATCAGCTATTAGCTTTTGCCCTATTAGTTTTTAATAATAATATAATTCGTTTTTATTCTTTTGTTCTAAACATAGTATGTGTCAATTCTATCAATAAGTTTCGCTATTTTATTTTAAAGAAATTAATTATATAAATAGTTGCTAATAATGTAACATATGTAACATAACTATGTTATACTTCAGCGCGCCATCTCGGATTCAACTATTTAACTATAACTATGATTAAATCCCAATGCCCACTTTTATCCTATAGAAAAGGGCTGTCTTTAGGGTTTCCCCGGCAATTATTCGAATTTTCCTTGCTGCAAAAACCATCCTTGGACTTTAACAAACACTTTAAAAATAGAATTGGCCAAATTAGTCTAGGCGTTATTGAGTTATGCGCTTACCAACAGATTTTGCGATTAATTTTTTATACTATAGACACCATTTTGATAGCTATCAATTTTTGTTTGTTAACTTAGTATCCTACTTTAATGATGCAGGTTGTAAATATTGATGATGAATCCAAACGCGAATATTGCATAAATAAATAATGAATGAATAAACAGGGGTGCGTAGATGTGTATAAATTCGTATGAGTCATGATTCACGGGCGTGATTGTGATTAAAACCGTTTTATTCGTGTTGCGTTTACATTTTTCAGCTTAGTCCAACCTTTTTTTTTATTATTTCAAGACCACGTATTAAAATTTGCATAAAATCACACAAGTATTATTTATATAGGCATGAATTCTTTGAGATCATCATGATTCAATTATTAATCATACATATTTTTTATTATCTTATTATTGATTATATTACTAGTAAATAACTGATATTATATTTTATGTTACTGATATCATAGTAACAGTAAAAAGTAAAAGTTTAAAATTCAGTTAATAGCTAATTCCAGTTAATAATAAATTCAACAGTTGCATGACAGTGAAAGTACTAATTTAATTAATTATCTAGTTGCGTTTGTTTCATTTCACTGCGTATACATTATTAATTAATGAATATTGTATTTCGTGTGAACATGGTGTACAATGCATAATAAAATTAATGCTTGGGGAGTTTTGATTAATTGTTTCCTAAAAGCTACAAGCAATAAACAATTATAATATTATCTCATAGTTAATAATTAACTTTAAAAAAAGTAAACTACGCCATACTGCTAACACCACCACGACTTAAATATAATAAAGTGACTTAAGTTACTTTACTAAATTTGGACAATTCATTAATTTCGACATTTTCAAAATTCAAGACAAATATAGACATAGATTTAAAAATCAATACAAAGCGGTTGACGTATGAAAGTTTTTACTTAAGCCAGTTACCTGCACTTATACAACGTAATAAGTTTAAATGTTTATATGGCTTGAGGCCAAAAGTTAAAAGTTTAAACACTATAAGAATTTAAAATTTATTGATCGTTTGATCTGGCGTTGGTTTGACCTTGCGGCGACGCGTAAGTTTGCACAAATTGTGCGTACGACGTAATAGAACAAGCCAGTCGACATAAATCACATAAACCACAGGTTTTACATTTCAAAAAGTGATAATACTCGTAAAGTCGAGACATAAATATGAAATTGTTTAAAACTGTGGTGAGGATAAACCAAGAAAGCGAAGGTTATGAAAATTGACAAAGTTTTAATAATATTTGTGATGCATATGTGGCCTGAGAAGATAATTTAGCTTTTTTAATTATTTTCTTAATATGTAGTTCTTGAAAAGAATGAGCAAAGAAAGAGCAATAAACAATTTATATTTCAAGTGACTTAAATTACTCATTTCGGAAATATTCCGAAGTAAATTTGCAAATCGTTCAATTCCCCTGTACCTACGCAATGTTTGCGCATGTATTCTCTGGAATTTGTTCGACTTACTAAACTTAAGCCTTTGATTTGTTTATTTATTTATCAGTCTGGGATCTGCTGACGGTTCTTTACTCACTTCACATTATTTCTCTTTACTGTAGCCGCGCGCATAATAACAATTATTAAGTGTTTCAAATTCGCCGAATTGTGAAACAAAATTTCAATTTTCTCATTTTATTTGAAGTCTAGTCTGAAATTACATATTTGAAATTATACATAGAACTAAATATCAATGCATTTATGATTTCTTGAAAATTCGTTTTCCTTCTGGAATCAAACAGGAAATGAAGTCATAGCTGTGTGCGCATGTGTGTTGTGTTTCGCGCCTACACCGTCCACGCTTGGTTAACTCGTTAATTCCGCGTCGACGCTCGCGAAACGCGTCACGTTTATAACGTCATCGTTCTCAATATTAATCTTCATCTCTAGAATAAATTCATCTCGAAAACAATTCAAAGAAAACACATTTTCTCCAAAATCGGCATTAAAATTAAACCTAAAACACTCTATATATATTTCCGGTAGTGACAATATTCTTCACCTTTAAGTTCAACTTTACTCTAACTCAAATGTCGACGCTCACGACTTGTGAGAACTTTTAGAAACAATAAAATATTTAAAATTTCACCAAAAGAAAAGCACATAAATATTGCCAACGCCAAGCGAACAAACAACAAAGTTCGTGACGGTCGTGAGAATGAAAACGAAAATAAAAATAAAACAAAAATTCAGTCATGCACGCCGTAACCACCATAGCTCAATAGATAACAATATAAAAAGTGAGGCGACACCTACAGTAAAAATTCCATTCAAATGACATTCGACTAGATCTCGAATGAAATGTAATAACACGACGAGTACCTACTAGTAATAGCTAATAATTTATTCGAGGTGGAATCACTTGAAGCGTTTGAATCGAATGTGATACTGATACATATAATTTATTTCCTTGTGTTATAAAATTAAAGCGTTTTTTTTTTACTTTTAGCTTTAACATGAATGCATTCTACTATTTTTTGTAGGTGTTGTGCTGTAGCTGAATTGCGTGTGCGTACTGCGTTTCATTTTATTTTTTATTACAGTTTATGCATTGTCGTCTTGTCGCATTGTGTGCTACGTAATAAATTTATAATATTGGTTTTAACGACAATAATAGTAACCTAGATATAATTACGTAAGCCTATGCTGTAATATATAACATATATTATTGAATCTTTTAAAATCAAATATAAAAATTAATCACAAAATGTGTTAGTAAGCGCATAACTCAACAACGCCAAGATCAATTTGGCCAATTCTTTTTTAAAATGTCCGTTAAAGTCCCAGGAAGGTTTTTACGGCGAGAAAAAGTCGAAAAATTGCCGGGAAAACCCTAAAGACAGCCCTTTTCTATAGGATAAAAGTTGGCATTGAGATTCAATTATAGCTATAGTTAAATAGTTGAATCCGAGATGGCGCCCTGAAGTGCATTATTAGCAATTCTTTTATGCATAATTTCTTTAAAATAAAATTACGAATCTTATTGATAGAATTGACACATACTATGCCTGGACAAGAGAGTAAAAACAAATTACATTTTTATTAAACACTACTGAGACGAAGTCTCGGGCAACAACTAGTTCGATTAGAAAATTAAATTTTTAAATTGAAAATATAAAAAGAAACAAAAAATAAAAAACTGAAAAATTTACATATTTACATGTGCTTTGATTCCTTGAATAAATTCACACTTCGCTTGCTGAGTCCAAGTTATTTAAACTAATTTGCGTTAACTTGTGTTGAGTGCCAAGTCGTCGCTAATTATATAAGCTGCAAGCTGCATAATTAATTGCGCAACTTGCGCTCTTTGGCGATTTGCAAATTATTCACTTTCTAAGGCAATTGGCTCGCATTTCAAGTTCAAACTCGACTTCAACATCTTCATCAACTGCATTTTCATGTTTTTACGTTTTTTAAAGAAGAGTGGATTTGAGAAACTATTTGCACTTATTAGACATTCAGGTATTTCAACGTCGGGAATGAATTGATACCACTAATTACTCTTTGGAATTTTATAAAAGTGCAGCGCGCGTTCTTCGCGACAAGTTAATTTGACTTCGACTTTATTGAACGCAGTAAGATGACGAGTTTTTACTACTGAAGGTTATGAATCAGTTGAAGTATTGATATCGAACTGCTTAATTAAAATGTTAGAGAATCGTGAGTCGTAAATTTTTTATTTCCTTCCATTTCATTTCATCACTTGATTACTTTATTACCTTCTATGGATGTGTCTTTAGAAGCAAATTATTAAGATTAAAAATGTTTAAATTAATAAACTTTTTTCTTTTTGTTGTTAATCATAAATTTTGTTTTGTATCCGACACTTTTATTGTTTATTATTTGAGCTTTTTGTGAGATTTATGATTGTTATAGCCATCAAAAGTTTTTAAGCACGTTGAACAATCTTCAATGCTCAAAGTTGACAAAGTTTAACAGTTTCGTGGAGTTTTGACAAAGTTTTAGCCTCAAGTCTGCAATATGCCATAAATTCTTTAGAGAAAACACGAACTCGCGACAAATTTCTGATGGTGGCAATTCGTGTTTCAAAATTTATCACAATTATATTTTAAAATTTATTTAAATGTTTCCTCATAAATACTTGAATAAAACAACTAATAATACATGGCTATATATCAGTTTGGGATGTATGGGAATTTGCTCGAGTTTGATAGTTCGAAACACGCAAGGCGGCTGAACATAAAATTAATTGCACAACGCGAACGCGCCTCGAAAACCACACAAAACAATAATGTTCGAAATGCATCAATACAAATCAATATACATCACTTTACATCACATATTCTATTTCGAGCAAAGCACTTTGCATTTATACTAACACGCCGGACACGAATATTAGATGAGCTAATATCTACGCCTTATAAAATGCTAGCATCGCTAAAGCACTCTAAATATATATTTTTTTATGGCGATATTGAATAAATTATATCAATAGTGTGATTTTGCGTAGTGTGACATCTATAATATAAAAATAAATCGCAAAATATGTTGGTAAGCGCATAACTCAACAACGCCTAGACTAATTTGACCAATTCTTGTTTTAAAATGTTCGTTGAAGACCAAGGAAGGTTTTTACCGCGAGAAAAATTCGAATTATTGCTGGGAAAACCCTAAAGACAGCCCTTTACTACAGGATAAAAGTTGGCAATGAGATTCAATCACAGTTATAGTTAAATAGTTTAATCCGAGATGGCGCGCTGAAGTGCTTTATAAGCTATTCTTTATATAATTAGTTTCTTTAAAATAAAATTGCGAATCTTATTGATAGAATTGACACATACCTACTATGCCTAGAACAAAAGAGTAAAAACGAATTACATTTTTATTAAACACTACCGGGACGAAGTCGCGGGGAAAAGCTAATACATAAATATAACCTATAAATGACCATTTTTATTATTTTTCTCATATTAAATCAAAAAATGTTTAAATTTCCGTTGAAATTTTTATTTCCTGCAAATTTTCTAAAATTTCGATTTTATTATGCACTTAATAAGGTTTCTAAATTTTTAAATTAACATAATTTGCATTGAAAACAAGATTAGATTATTTTGTTACAATTTGTTTGATGTAATTCCGTTTGAATTTATTTTCTTGAGTTCCGTGTGCAATTCCTAGTTCTTTCTGTTCACGAGAGTGTGAAAACGAATGAAAGTTAGCGTGCGCACAGCGCATTTACGTAAGATTTATGTTTAATAACGTTTAATAATGCGCCGATGTGCGAATGAATATGGTCGCCGACTTTGGCGAAATGTGGGAGAAATGTGCAATTTTGCAAACGCGCCGACATTGTCTTGCATTACGCGGCACGCGACTTTCTATCGGCGCACACTTTTCACAATTCAAGTGAATTGAATTGCACTCGCTTCTCACAATTTTAACGCTGTGTTAACTTTATAAATCTCATTTCAAACTTATATCAAGGCAAATAACACCTTAACCTTCTTTTATTGCTCAAAGAGTTTTAAACGCGCTGAAAATATGAAAATAGATTGTTTACAGTAAAATTAGTTAAAAATAAGAATGATTTATGCTTAAACAAATCAAAATAGTAATGGTAATCGTTTCCATTAGTGATGTATGGATTGGTCACCTTGAAATTGTACTAAAATTGATTTTTACAAACTTGAACGACACAAGTAAACTCAATTAACTCTACTGAAAGCTAGCTAATATTAAGAAAATAAGCATAATGTCATTGAATTTCGCACAAATTGCATTTTTATTGAAGTGATTGTGCACAGCCTTTCATTGCTTAACTTTCATTCTGTTTTCTCGGTAAGTCAAGTCATCATGTCATACGATCCGATTGTAAATTAATTGCGGAATGGTTCTGGAAAGCATTGTGAAATTTGCCGTTCGTCGTGATTTTATTCGCGCATTCACAGTAATCTTTACAAACGTTCAAACAAACACTCAATAAAACTGAATGTTTGTTCAGCATAAATAAATAAACGACACTTTTCCTTGCAGTATTTGATAAAATTATTTATTCTTAGTCAGAAATTCTAGAAATACTTACTTTTTTAATTTAGAAGAATATTTTCACGATGCACAGAAATATTTTGATATCACGAATTCAACACACAAACTTTAATTGGTTTTAATTTTTAAAAATGATCGTTTCGCGCTCGAATTAATTGCGGCGACAATATATTATCGCTGAAAACGCGCACGTTGCGAACGCGCGGCGCACGCTTAAGTAGGTTAGACTTAACGCGACTTAACTCACTTTACTTGACTTTACTCGGCGACGCTCGGATCCTAAGCCCAGCGCGAATCGAAACGAACTGAACGCGTCAGCATGGCGCGCGTGCATAAATATGAAACGGGCCGAAAATATAAGCGCGGTAAGCAAAATACAACAAACGACTTTTAAGTAGGAGCATGTCGAAGTCAACATTGAGAATTTATTTCGTTCCGAACAATATCTAAAACTATAAACAATATAAAATGAATAGCTTTAAAAAGATTATATTATTATTCGCTAGATGGCATTACCTAATAATTTTATTATTTTGTTTCAGATTACAGCATCACGTTTTCCATGCGTAATCAAAATAGGTCACGCCCATGGAGGACTCGGCAAGGTCAAAGTCGACAACATCAATGACTTCCAAGATATGGCGTCTGTCGTGGCAGTAGCACAGAGCTACTGCACTGTGGAACCCTACATTGACTCCAAGTATGATATCCACGTACAGAAAGTGGGTAATAATTACAAGGCATTCATGCGCAAGTCAATCTCTGGCTGCTGGAAAACCAACACCGGTTCAGCCATGTTGGAACAGATTACAATGCCGGAGCGTTACCGCACGTGGGTAGATGAAGTATCAGATCTCTTCGGAGGGTTAGAAATCTGTGCCCTGGAAGTAGTGGTTGGAAAAGACGGACGCGAGTATATTATCGAAGTGAATGACAGTGCGTTGACTCTTCTGGGCGATACGCAGGAAGAGGATCGAAGGCATATTGCTGATTTGGTTGTGGCTCGCATGCAGGCTATTTGCAGGCCCAAAGTTGGTGAGGAAATGGGATCTGAAGAACCAGCACCACCTCCGGTTGGACCAAGAGGTATTCTTGGTAGTTTGACGAGTTTGACCAGTACTGGTTCTGGTGCGTCGCATCCACCATCTGAACCCCCACCACTACCGCCATCTGGGGAGCATCCGTCGTTGTCAAGTGTTGGTCGGCGAGACAGTCAGGGTAAATTTTATTTTTAGTTTATTTTAGGTTTTCTGAATGATTAATTTTTTTTTTGTGTTTAGTATCACAAACAAGTCAGATTAGCGGAACCGGTGCTCCGCCCACTGGACGATTACCGGAAACTCCACCACGACCGGGCTTCCAACGGCAGGGCAGTCAGAGCCAGGCGGTACCTGAGGATTCAGAGGACACGATGAAGAACTTGAGGAAAACATTCGCCGGTATTTTCGGGGATATGTAAACAATTAAAGAAAAAACAAAATGGCAGCAAACCACAAATTGAAACAAAATGGCGTTAAATCAGTCAAATGTCAATAGGAACAAAATAATACCAAAAAAATCAAAAACATACAGATAAACATGCGACAGGTGAAAATATTTTATCTATGATAAAGTCCCAACATCATTTGAAGGTCAAAGGACGACGCTGTGAGTACTCGCACCTCTCAGTAGACTAATTAGTTTTAATGACTCTACTCGAGAGAAATATAAAAGCCGTACTAATGATGCTAATTAAAAGAGGAAGATGGCGTTAATGTCGGACATTTTGTTGTTTGCTGCCGTACAACTCGTTACTTGACAGTTGACAGTTAACATCATTCAATCAACACGCTCCATTTTAAACTAATAACTACTAATATAACGATGCAATAAAGATGAAGAAGTTGATTGATAAGTGAAGAAGACAAAATTAGGAATTAACACGCGTTGCATAACGGAAAAAAGAGGAAACCATTACACAAACATGCAAAACATTCACAACGTTAAATTGGTGTCAAATGTTTTGGCACACAGGTTTGCACGTTTTGACAGTTATATAAAGACATGTTATAACCACTGCCTATGGCCGGGTGTTTCGCCATTTTGCAAAACAAAGCAAAGCAAAATCCACTCAGACGCGATTGTTTCATATCGGTAAAGAAGATTTCTGTAAAAATGTCAAAAAGACAAGAGTTGCGTTTTGTTTTGTTTTGTGCAATGAGTCGTAACACCTTTGTTATTATGTTAGACGAATAGTTGTTAACGAAACAATAATAAGTAAGTACGTGTACGTTATATACATTAAAAATTACTATACATACTATACATATGCATATACATACATACATAATAGGTATATATACACAAAAAACATTTTAAACAAATTTTGAAATTTGAACAATTTTCAAAAACAAAACCAAAAAAAAAAACAAGAGGAATATTATTAAGTCGATGTTGAGTATGTGTAGAGACAGATTGCACCATGTGTTAATTAATGCTCACACGATTAGCGTACAGCCGACGATGCACGATGAATGTATGTATGTGATGCGCTAGTCGTCATCAGATGGCGTTAAAGTGCGTCGTCGCTCAACTGGCACCATAACGCACTTGATTTATAACCACAAAGATAAGGAATGAAATAGATACAGCCTATACTAAACAAATGTCTTCTAACATAACCAACAACCTAACCTATTAATCAGTCTGTGTCATATTATTAAGCCAAACGCAACCAAAAACCAGAACAAATGACAACACAACATATATGTATATGTATAAGAGTGAAACTAATACAAAAAAAATGTCTGTCTTCTCAAACTCTCTTCACTGTATTTAAATCTTCTTCTCTGTATGTAAACGTAATCGTAAATGCAAATAACGAACGATGCTAAACAATGACGTCACAAACAAATATGTAAAATGGACAATATTTAAAATGTATTCAAATGAAGATGATGACACACACAAGATGGCGACTTGCAGATGATATAAATATTAAATGTGACACATATGTTTGACATTTGAAGCCGAGTCGAGATGCATCGAGATTGATTTATGCAACGAAAAAACTCGTTTAGAAAAATGACATGCGACACCTCAGAGTCGATACTAATACAGTTTTCTTGAGATTGAGGATAATAATATTGGCATTTTAAACAAACTATAAACAAACAAAAAAGACGAGTAGATTTTTCATTATACATAGAAAAAGAAAACAGTTTTGATGATATTGATATAAATATTGATGAGAATACAACCAAATAACGATGTACTCGAGCATAGGCTACCGTTAGTTAATATTATTATCATATTATCAATGAATTATGTACTTTAAGTAGGTGATGTAGAAAGTGCGCGACGTCAAAGTCAAAATGTCAAAAATTGTTATGTTATGTTAGGTTAAATATTGTTACTTCACAGTTGACTAATTTTAAGGTTAAGTTATGTTGCGCTACTAAAACTCACTCGAGCAACTGCGGATCGTTTGGGATTTTTGTACCCGTTAAGTAAATTCTCTATAAAAACTAAAGATGGCGTTGGTTACGACGATTGACAGCTGTAAATGTCACTGAATGTAATATATTCCCGCTTGTAGCTTTACATACTAGCGCATGAAGTAAGAATGTAAATGTACCAGCAAAGCTTATGTAATTTGCTTCTAGAGGGCAGCACTACTACTAAACTAACCAAAACTGTACATTATAAGAATTATTTAAATAATAATTAATTTATCTTTGTCTTTGTTAACTTGAAAGGTCTAAAATGTAAAACGTCATATCAGGTTATGTGTTATATACGTAATGAGGTTATGATTGTTTTGACAGGTGTCTTGACACTTGTCTGACAGACTTTGACGTGGGGATGCGCACGACAAGGTTGTTTAGCTCTCCCAGCTTGCGGATATTACGTTTCAAGCATATTGTATAGCGTTAATAATGAAATAACAAATAACATTAATAAGATTAGTATTATGAAGCAAACAGCAAACAAAAATAAATTACAACAAAAACGAAATACTGATTAAATGGAAAATACTATGATAATATTAATATTAATAAAAATCATCAATATAAAAGCAAATTTATCGAGTATTATGACGATTCCTACATGGATTGTTTAAGAAGTTTTATATTATTACTATTATATAATTTTGAATGGGCTTGTGCTAAATTTTTATGGTTATGTTTATGTCCAATTGTTTAATAACCTTCTTGTCATTCTCAACTAAACAAAAGTTGTTTGTTTGTTGATTTGTTTTTTTTTTTCACATTCGCATTTTATTTATTATTATGCGTTTGCAGAATTATTTGCACTGAAATTAATTTATATAAACATGATTCTAACAAAGGTAACAAAAATTTATTAATTAAGTTATTAAGTTGGACATCTTGATTGTGTTGCGTCTATTGTTCATATTCACACTTGAAAAGTAAAATTTAATTGCAATTGCGAAACTATCTACATACAATCTACGATTGTATTCATAAATTAATTATTTTTAATTGTTTTTTGTTTTATATCATATAGGCAACCAAACATACTTTAAATGTGTATGTTGGTTACCTATGTTAAACTTATATGTATTATTATGTTTTAATTTACTGTTATCACTCCACGTCGATAATGTTGCAGCACTGCATAGTGCATAGAACATTATGCAAACAAGTTGCCTAACCACCGCCACTCTTATCAGCATATCATATATGTGTAAACACATTTTCATTACCATGTCGTTTTTTAAGCGTTATTATTTTCAGAGTTGAACAATTTCAAGACTTTCGTTGTTTGTTTTCCGTCTCCGGCGCGAACTGTCGCAATACAAACACATAAACAAGCGGCAATTGTTTCGACTACGTGATAATAATGCCGGCATATTCAAATTGATACAGCTCGATAAGACGTGCGCGGTTTGGTGGACCGGATACTTACTTTATCAACTGTTTTCTGCCACATATAATTCATTGTAGTCACTCGTAGTGTCGACACAAGTGAAAAACAGTGAAACAATTAATTCGGACAATATCTATGGAGAGATAGATTTGCTGTGTCTTTGTTTGTAGTGTAATATAATCAATTTATTCATTGTAGGCGTGCGATTGTGATTAAGCTTATCGGCAATATTTGGTGGAGGTGTCATGGCGGTGGCTTCCACACCGCGTCGACGCCGCATTCGTCAACTTGAGCACTGTAATCCGGCAGTGTTCGGCAACGTGTGTCTCACGCCCTATCAAGACCTGCGTAACCTACACGAATTGCACTTTGTCAATGTCAAGATGGCTGCATCATCGGACCTAACCTCAATTGACTCGTTCAAAAATCAAAATAAAAAACGTTTTCAATGGAATAATGGGCAAGCTATACTTTTGAAGAGCATCAAGCATGGTTTTGAACCAGCCAATTTCCAAAATAACAGAAAACAATTAAATTTCCACGATTGTATGGATTCCATTCAAATTGCAGAAAATAACAGTGCAAACACTTATGGAAAAGTAAACAATTGTGATGAATGTATGCAAAATAGTGGTTATGGACATGATATTCGTGAAAATGGCGATGGTGCGTGTTCTTGCAGTGATGATGAAGACTACCATCAAGATTACACTAACGATACTTATTACAACCTGGATTTTACTATGTTAGAAAAGCGTAGATGCTCCATATTGGTTGATCAACTTTTACTAGAAATTTACTCAACTTATCAAGCTGGAATAACCGATTATAATTCTGGCACGTCATGTAAGTCGGTGAAGTACGTGTGGATGGATCGTCATCAACTTGCATTCAAAGGTAATTTTTAAGAACATAAATATATTCATAGTCTTTTACTGTAAAGCACATTGTTAATGACGTAACTGTTGTCCGCTGGTGTGTAATTGCTAGTTTGGTTGCATATATTTTCCTTCAAGGTTAGGTTATGCTCGAGTAAATGTAGTTTCACCGTTTTAAATCGTTTTGCTTAGCATTAAAAGCGTTTTTAACGCTAAACAGAGCAGAAAATGTCGATCGGCTTTTGTTTTCTTAGAAACACAAGTTTGCCCCCCGATGATTATAGGTTTCAGTAATTTGCAAAGCTTTTGTTGTGATTTGTTGAGGTTATAATCGTGCAATTTTCCGCTCCTTTTGTGCATTTGCTGCGGGCTCAGTAATTTTCCACGCATATAAGAAAATTAAAATTAGTTATTGAACTGTAACCTATTTTCAAATACAGTGTGACCATAGTTTTCAAATTAAATATTTTCATTAAGTTTTATATTAATGCAATCAACACCAAATCTTATAAACGAAATCAATAGACTAGATTTGTGTATGTACTACGTAGGTATATAGTCGTAAAATGTAATATTCTATTTTGTTTACATGAATTTTATGAATTCATGATAAAAACAACTACCATGAGCCAAGACGTAGGCACATCTCAAAATAATGCCACAAAATGCATCGTAGCGCCATCTAGGCGCAAATAAATTAAATTAGAATCAAACGTTTGAACCAATCATTTTGTTATTATTATCGACTTTATTTATGCAAAATTGACCATCAATCATAGAGTTTACAAATATAGCTACTATCATATTATAATAATACTATAATATTATACTAGAAAGAATGAAAACAAGTTTAATATAAACAAGTTTGCAGTTCGTAGTCGCATGATTTCACACGGACGCGAGTGTTACGATTGTATCGGTGAACATCTATCTAACTGATATCAGTTCACATCTCACTGTTAAAACCAAAACCACACACAAAAACTATCAACAAACCTCGTGCGAAGAAATCACCGCTCCGAATTAAATGCAAATAAGTGCATTGTATCGCCATCTAGCGCAAATAATATAACTATAGTTAAATTAATTTAAAATTACACGCTTGGTCCATTTTCTAATAAATTATAATATTGCTGCCACAATACATAAAATAATTGATTAATTGGATGGAATTTAGTATGTTATTGTGAATGTTTATGAATCAAATATTGTTTATTTAATAAGTAATAGAAGAATCACTTCATAATCATGAATGTATGTGTAAGCATAGTAAAATTATTAGATGCAAATTTGTATTGGCAGAGAAAGAAAGCAAGTTAAATAAAAACAAGTTTGGGGCAGGTAGTGGCGTGATGTCACATGGTTACGAACTTCGTGTTTGTGTGAGTGAATACTTTCGATCTGATATCAGTACGCATCGCACTGTTCAAAACAAACAACACACAAATCTCAACAAACCTCGTGCGGTGAAAACGCCGTATCGAATTTATTGCAAAGAAGTGCATTATCACGCCATCTAGGGTCAATAAATGGAGTTATATTTAAATTACATTGGTGTTTATCACTATTTTTCGAACGGAAAACGCATTTTATAAATGATGCGTTGTTTAACTTAAATTAATTCCGCGATTATCTCATCGATCCTGTATTATTGTTAAAAAAAATATATCTTCATTTATAATGCAAATAATACTCCATATTGCTCCACTATTTATTTAAACTAATTTGAATACATTGTATATTAAACAGTGATTAGAGTTAGAAACTATTAACATTAATGCGAATATAATAGTTACGAGTATGTGCCCTGAGAGAATTATAATATTTTATATTTTTGTTCAAGAATTGCAAGAGTTAACGGTTGTTGTCGATGTGCTTCAAAAAGAAGTGGTACGCGCTGGAAATCTACTTGTAAGGCGTTTGAAACGACGAGACGCTCTCAGCCGCCAGAGGGAAGCACGATGTGAAGTTATTACCTGCTTACTACGCAAAATTCGCGAAAATTCAACAAAAGGTAAGAGTAACATCATCTAACCTAAATCAATCTATATTAAAATATTCAACACATTCAATTGTTCAAATTTGTTCAACGTATACAATGTGATCAATGTGTTGCATACGATAGCACTTAGTTCGCTACCCACTCGGATCAATAACGTATGAATGACGCCACGTTTTGTCCCCTCGTGAAAGCGGCGGTGGAGGCGGCACAGTGTCGTCGTTGTTGGATGTTGAATGTTGACTAAACATAGATAAGAACTCCAGCACAGACACACACACACACTCACACAAATCATACATACAATGTGTCCATGTATAAAGAGTGTGTAGGTGTAGGTTTTTTGCGGGGGTGGTAAAATTCGGTTTGCACGACGGCACTGCGTGTGCGTGGTGAACCTTGCGTGTATTCAGCGGCGGCGGCGGTGGCGGCAGTGCTAGTTGTGCCAGCACGCTGCACGCCGGTGGGTGCTGCCGCCGCCGACACGCGATGCCAACGTGGATGCGATGGCCTACGACCGCCACCACAGTCGCATACGCCAAAGAAAACAACAAATCAGTTACAATCATTTAAAATTTATTTCGGTATTGCTTTAATAAATTAATTCGGTGAATGAAGATTTCTAAAAATTATAACGCTAATTACTATGTGCGAGAGTGGCCGTGCGTGTTTAGTAATAATGCTGATAAGATTGATAAGATAAAATGAGTGGGCTTATAAATCAGCTGAAGAAGGCCGCCGCCTCGGGGGCGGCGAGCAATGCGTATAATTCGCAAAGAAATTCAGGTACATGACTTCCATACATTGAAATATTTATTCTAGGTTATGTTATGTTAGGTTAGGTTAGACAGCACGCAGCTCTAAAAATAACAATCGTATACTATTGTTGTTACGATAATAATAAATTGGGCAAATAAAATTATTCACGTTAAAATATAACGGCGTGCAAACGAAAACAAACAAAAGGGATTAGCAAGTAAACAAAGTATGAATGGGAAAAATAAAAGAAATGCAAACAATGTGCAAAAATCGACGGTCGATTGTGTTTGACGTTCAAAGTTCAATACCTACGATTCTTTTGTTTTCGTTTCGAAGTGAAAAATAACAAAGGACGCCAAAATGGCGAAAACGTAACGAATTTAAAACAAAAGACTACATCTTTGTTTACCACTGATTGTTTATAAATTGTTTAGATATATACCGCATCAAATAGTTACGTAGTTGTAAATGAAACTTGCCGAATTGTGGATGAATCTTTGATTGGAGCGCGTCCAAAAATAGCTCGCCGCGCGGCGAGTGGAAAGAGGCAAGGATGTTTCAAGGACATAACCTAATTTGCGCGTAAATGAACACATCCCTCGACCGCGACCCGCCATGCTTTACAGTTTTCGCTAATTTTTGTTTTATGCTTTTGTTAATGCGTATTTTATTTGCAATAAAATTTTAAACCTTTACCTTGAAATTAGCATAGGTATTACTTTGATTGTCAGAAGTTTTAAGCTGTCATTACGATTTGCTGTATAATGGGCTGCCTATTACCTGCATTCGCCATTGCTAATTCGAGTTTTAATGGCGTCGTGACAGGGATGAAAAAAAAGACAGTGAATGAACTCGTTACTTTTCATAAATGCTGCGTTGGAATAATACACAACGAAATTTACTCTTGCTATCAGGTCGAATTCGCATAAAATTGCTATTATAAAATATACAGCGTGTTCGGGAATAAATTAAATTACCTATATTTATTATTGTGATTATTATTATTTTGGTGGAGTTTATCGGCGTGCGTTTTAATTAAAACACAATTGCCTGTAATTTGTTATCCTCGACTACGCCGCAATGCTGCGATACATAGATACGGATTTAATTAATTAATGATAGCCATGATTAAAGATTAAATGTGGAAGCCACAAAAGCGACATAAATTCACCCGATAAAATTCAATTATTGAAAAGTAAATGATTACAAGAAACTCATTTAATTTCTATATAAATTCGAACATATGGTATATTAAAAGGATTAATATTGAATGATGGTTAGAGGTTTCTGCTGCCTGAAAGCACTGTCCTTGGGGAGTACTAAAATATTCATCTCCATTATAAATATCTACTAAAATCAATCAGGGGTTTAAATCTTCAATTTACGCCATCTATCGGTAAAGAGCTTAGAAAAGAATAAACAATTGTTTAAAAGAATGAAATTTTATTTATGATTTTTTTTTTACTTTATTTCAGGTGTTCCTGAATTTTCCCCGGAAATGCGTTTCTCATTGCAGCCGCTCCCCGGCGACTCGGGTTTCTCACAGTGGCACTCGGCGATGAAGATGGTCTCGCAGCTGCCGGAGGGCATTCCGGCGGAATTCCGCCGCCAGCTGTGGCTTTCGCTCGCCGATAAACACCTCCATGCCAAAGGCGTAGACTGGCCGGCGGCAGAGCGCGACTGTTTCAGCGAGTGGTCGCATCCCGCCGACGCCGAACTGGGCGTGCAAATTGTTAAAGATTTACATCGCACCGGCTGCAGTCTCTTTTGTGGCAAGGACGGCAAAGAGAATCAAGCGCTGCTCAAACGAGTACTGCTCGCCTATGCTAGGTGGAATAAAAATGTTGGTAAGTCAATTAAAACTTTTTCAATTTTAAATAAATACGTAAACTATTGATTTTTCATAGGTTATTGTCAAGGGTTTAATATGCTGGCGGCGCTCATATTACAAGTGACGGAGAAATCGGAAGTTGAAGCTTTGAAGTTGATGATTTACCTCATTGAAGGTGTACTGCCGGATTCCTACTTTGCCGACAGTTTACGTGGACTGTCTGTCGACATGGCCGTCTTCCGCGAATTACTACGCACGAAACTACCGAAATTATCCAAACATTTGGATACACTCCAGGTGGCATCGAAAGAAGGCACCACCAGCTACGAACCGCCATTGACGAATGTCTTCACCATGCAATGGTAAGTCAAATAAAAACCAATCAATTAAATAATATGTTAAGGATTTTTGCATACTTTAATATTGAATATAGGCAACCCAATATACAATACGCATTTATGTACCATAGCTTTCAGATGTTTTAAATTGAAATTTATCAGAGCGTGAACACTCTCAGCGGGGCCCTCCATCGTCGTACGTTAAGTGGAATGAAATGGGCTTTCAATCATTCTCGTTCATTTTTTCGCGTCTTCAATTTATTCTCTGAATGTTTTTATTTAAGCCACAATTCCAATTCGGTCTAATGACAGATTAAACTCTTCGAAATAAATTTAATCAAGACACGACGTGTCTGAAATATTAACGTGTACCTTCGGCATAAATTATAATTAAATCACAATCCAATTTAAATTGTAATTAATGTTTTTAATCTAATATTATGCTTCAAGATCAAAACCCTTTTACCTTAGCCAAACATGAGGAAATTACACAATTTCCTAACCTAAGAAACTTTAATGTTTGGATCTTCGTGTTCAACAAATTAAATTTATGCGCAATTAAATATTTCGTTGAATACTATTTGAATAATGACTATATTATTATTATTATCATGTAAAGTATTTCGTTTAAAATTAATGAGCACTTTTGCTGAGTTCACTGTTTTGTGGTCCAATTAGTGAGATCAAACGTTTTCAGCATTTAGGTTCACCCTTAATTATTTATATACATCTACACCATGTGTTCAAATTAAATTTAATCAAGTAATGATGAAGTTGGTTAATAGAACATACAGTTTATTGAATGTTACTGATGTTATTTTCTAAAGTAGTATTTTGTAAGGGATGAGAAATGAGGTTAGAAATTTAATTAATTTAATGGAGATAAGATTCGAGCGGAATACAATTCGATTCGACGTTGTTCGTCTCACGTAAATTCAACATTTCTACATTTCAATGTTTGTTTTTGCCAATCAACGAAACGAAGAAGAGATGCAAAGTAAACGAAGAGAACTCAGTGAATATCATACGATAGAATTCATACAAAGGTAAAAGGAATCTAATCCGATAAGAAATTTATGCCATTACAATGAAAACAGAAAAAGTCTCTTTGTACCTGTCATGCTCACACTTAATGTTTCAACTTATGCAACTCATTGTACAAATGATATATTGGGTTGCCTATATTCATATACTTATTAGGCTATCTTGTCATAATACAGTTGAACAGTGAAGTTAATAATTCCGTAATTGATTTTCTTGTCATGTTCGCATGTCGCGTCATTATCGCTGATCATGCGTTTGCAGCTTTATTAAATTGCATATTATGCACGCTACCGTCACCAGCACGCTTCTTTGGTACGCGTTCAGGGGTTAATATTGGCGCAACCACGCGACTATAATTAGATTATTCAATGAAGTAACACATTATCACGTCGTGACGAGTCTTACAATAGTATTATATTCAGCGATACTTGCACTGTTAAATTAACCTAACTTGTGTAGTATGCAACCAAACATTCAATGAAATTGATATGTAAACTTTGATGTAAAACTTTACCAAATCAAAGTTTACCCTTTTTGCCGAATATCAGCGCTAAGCAAACTTTGAAACTTTCAAACTCATCGTAATTTAATTAGGGAAACTTAATATTGAGCTTTCAGTAGTTTGAAATAACTTTTAGATTACTTGTGATTTTTTAGATTATTTACCACAAAACTATTAAAAATTTGACATTAAATGAACTTTTGAACTTTAAACTTTCGTAAAAACTAAGTTTTATGGTTGAATTTAAGAAATTTTAGTGCCAAAGCATATGCAAAAGCACGAAGGTATTATATTTACGCGGGTCTAGTTCTTTTTCGCGCTTTTCGCACGTCTGAGCTGAGTGAATAGTGAAGTGATTTTTTCAGCTGAATCTTTACGACCCGCCGCACGACGCGGAGAAGACCTTGAGCGTGAAAATGCTTTAAAAATGAATTTTAAGCTGGCATGTGTCAAACGGAAGACATTTTATGAATTTCTAAATATATTACGTCGTAATACCCATTACTTTTTCATAGTAGATGGCGTTGGTTGCATATTAATGGGAGTGCTTTGTTTTATTTACAGGTTTTTAACCCTCTTCTGTAATTGTCTACCGCAACCAACTGTGCTACGCGTGTGGGATCTCATCCTCCTGGAAGGAAACGAAATTTTACTGCGAACATCTTTGGCGATCTGGCAAGTGCTGGCTGATAGAATAATGACAGCTAAAACCGCGGATGAGTTTTACTGCGTCATGGGCATGTTAATGCGAGAAATTTTAGAATTTGATTTAATTGATGCCAATACTTTGGTGAAGGGTATTGTTTCGATAGGTCCACTGACGGAACTCAGTGTACTGCGTGAACATTATTTATACAATATAAATCCATGGGGAGCCACGCCCATTAGTCGTAGTGAAGCGCCATCTGATGGCTCGCGTCGCAACAAAGTGTATCACAAAGACAAACTGGTATTAGACATCGGTGTACTTAAAAAACAATACACTAAACTGAAACAACGTCAGCGACAAGCGCATGTTATATTTAACACAGCAGTTGCACGTCAAACAGCACGCCCTGCTCCTGTTGCCATGAATCATCTTCTATTGGGTAAAAGTGCTTTGGTTCCCGCGAAGAAAGGAATGCGCCCAGGCCCACCTAAAGGATCAGTGCCGCCACCTAGACATGCTCATAATAAACAAACTAATAAGGCGCATCCACCCCAACAAATTAAACCAGTGAAAATTGCTGCTATAGCTCCACCTAAAACTCTTCATTGGAAAGATGAAGGCGCCCGAAAAAGATCTCCTTCATCCTCGTCCTCATCTTCGGATACTGAACTGTGCGATGAACCAGAAGAGTTTAACTCTGATGAAGAAAAGGGCGAAGACAACAAAAAGAGTCAATTGCCTGAATTGCCTGATGACAATCTTACTACTTTAGCCATGCCTACTGCTGTACTCACGCCTCTTAGTAAAACCACGTCTCTAATTGAAGGTTTAGACCACGCCCAGCCGGACCTCACCAGTGATAACAGTGATAAACAACGTAGTGATATTGATGTTGCCCTCTCCTCAGAAACTATCGATAATTATGATCCAGTGTTGTCTGAAACAAGTGCCAGTGCTTTGCCCGTAAACGTGATTCCGGATTTATTGGATTTTGTTGAGCCGCCCATTGATACGTCTATAGCCGCGCCTCTGTCTTTTAATATTGACGAATTTCTCTCAGAAAACACCGAAAATGATAATTCAATTATTGAAACTTATGACAAATTTGATGTGCTAGAAACTTCAAGCGACATCTATCCGACTACAGATGTCGCTACGGACGATTATTTTATGACGTTGAATGCATCCCTGCAACGCTCCGACAGTTTGCCATCAGAAGATGGCTTTGATTTTGAGAAGTTCTTAGAAGAACGTGTTAAATGTCTCAAGGACACTAAAGATAAACTTTATTCGAGTGAGGAGAGTCTTGATGACACTTCCGAAACGGAAAGGATAAAATACGCAAGAAAGAACAGCGTTCGTGCTTTAGAGATTATCCAAGAAAACTCGTTGATCTTACACAGAATTTTACAATGTCAAAGTAGACTCACGCCTACGCCACCACCATACGAGGATTTAGATTCGAATAAATTAGAAAATGATTTGCAAGATGGCGGTGAAAAACTTACTCCTACCACGCCAACACCGACAAATGAAAATCAAGGAACATTATTACTAACTGATTTTACTTCTAAAAATAATGATGACGTTGAAAACGAGCAAGAAATAATTGAAATTGACGTTAAAACTCCTGAGAAATTAAATGTTTTCCGGCCTTATGGTGATTTCACTGAGTTTTTGCTTAAATATCAAAGTAAAACACCGGACGCTATTGATGTAGTAGATATTGAAAACAAATTCAGTGATTTTGAAGTTAAAAAATCCGAAAGCAATGAATTAACAGATTTACCTTCAAATTTAGTTGACGAAGATGATACTCCTAAAAATCATACAGAAAATGATTCCCCTGAAAAGTTTCTATTTGAGTTTGAAGATAAATTACCTATTACACAAGATTTGCAGCTGGAATATGCTCCTGTTGATGATTTAACCTCATTCTTTAATAACTCCAACTACGATTCAGAAACACAAGATAAAGCAGAAGATAACATTGATATGTTTGCTTCGGAAAATTTAATCGAAAATTTAACCAATGTTGACATAGAAACCGATAAAATTGAGGTTAGAGAGAATATTGACGTGGAGGACGACGATGCCACTTACCTGAATCGACTGATAAGCAAATACAATTTTATCTCGAAGCAACATGAGCACGAGGATCCACTCAACATACAAAGCGAGGAAAAAAACGAAAAGGACGAAAGGGATAAATTGAACCGGGCGAATGAAATTGACGAGACAGATGAAAGTACTCATGTAAGCAGAGACGACAGCACACTGGAGTTTAGTATTGCCGATATTGAGATACCTGCCGTTAGTGCTATCTATCGTCCAATGGCCGCGACAAACATTGTCGAAGTGGATTACAATCTGGAAAAGTACCGACACAAGTTGGGGTCGCCGTTAGCCGACACCGAGAATAAAAGTGAACCTACAACTGAGACTACGCAAGCAATTCTAACCACAACAGACCTCGATGAAGATGAAGATCTCATCGAAATCGGCAAAAACTCGAAATACAATTCAATACTTGAATACAGCCGCAATCTCGATGAAAAGTTTAATAATTTGATTCTTAAGAGTCCAAAACTGTCAAAATTACAAAAATCAGAGAGACTTAACCTAAAAGGCAACTACAGTTTGGACCTACCTTTAGAAAATGTTGACATTGATGGAGGACGCCATTTTGAAGACGCTAGTGACCTCACTCCGAAAGCATCGCATTCATTTCAAGATTTCACAGCTCTTACAAAGTCTGATATTGATTTATCTCCTAAAATGGCTTCTTCTTCCTCGAAAAGTTATATTATGACAACTGAAGTGGATCAACAAGAAGATGTCGCCACTTCATACGCGTCAACAAGAAACACAATGGATGTTGATGTGCTGATAGAGAGTCCTAGTTTAAAATCGCCCAACCGGATCTACAATCCGTTTCCGGTGAGTATTAGTTCCAGGCAGAGCAAGGAAGTGCCGTTTCGATTAGGCCTGTATAAAAAATGATAAAAACGGAACATAACCTAATTTGAATTAATAACAAAACCAACAAATAACATAAGCATAGTTTTGTGATGAAGTCTGCTTGATATTCAAGTATTTTTGACAGCTAATAACAGCGGCAGTATTAAAAAATCAAAAGTCAGATTACAGCAATCTGTTATTCGCAAAATTCTAATAAACCCCAAGAAAGACATAACCTCACTCTGCACTACATCTACATCTATATTTATAGATAAATATAACAATTAGTATAAACATAATAATAAATAATAATATTATTATTAACATATAAATAAATTATGTAAATATAATACATTATTACATTGACGAAACTGTGATTTTACGAGGCGTTACTTACTACTAAACTGAAAATGATGAAGATGATGATGCAAAATTCTGTAAAAAATATGTATGTGAGCGAATGTTTGAAGAATTGTCGTGCCACGTCCTTTCGAATAATGTTAAAGAAACAAAACGCGAAAACACAAAAAAGCAAAATAAAACACAAGCAGTAGAAGTAATATACGATGAATTAAATTCAAAGTAATAACAAAAGAAATATATTCTAATATTTACCTATTTAATTATTACTTACCGCGAATTGATAAAATACAAATAAACAATTAGGAAATATGTATATTGTGCAAAATATGTATATTATGAAAAGAGAAACCAAACTTGTTGAATATTAGTAATACATAACAACAACCTTTGCGTCAAATCTGCAGGAAATGATCAAAATAAACCATTCATAAATAATTTAACGTCTTTTATTTATAGCAGCAGTAATTTAATATAGGCAACCAACAATGGAATTTTTTTAAATTTTTTAAGTTTTTTTAAAAGTTTTTTGGACAAAAATTGTTTTAAACAACATATTCAGGTAAAATAGGTGGACAGGTACAAACCAAATGTTTGTCCCCGTAAATATCATCAATTCTGGAAACAGTCGGCCATATTTTACTGTCGGGAGTAACAAAATCGGCTGGGAATGCAGCTTGTTCTCTTGTATATGGCCTCTCCCAGCTGCTACTGACCACTTGTTCTTGTGAGTGTGGTGCCATTTTTAACGGATTTACTCTGATATCCATCGTGCCGTCTTCAATCTCTCGAATTTCTTTACGGATCAATACGAGAGCATCGCAAAACTTGTCGAGTTCTTGTTTATCTTCTGATTCTGTTGGTTCTATCATAAGCGTACCAGCTACAGGGAAGGACATGGTTGGAGCATGGAATCCATAATCCATCAGCCTCTTTGCGATATCAACTGCTTCAATATTTGCTGTTTTCTTAAACTGTCTGATATCGATGATGAACTCATGAGCAACCAACTGAGATTGTGGTGATTTGAATAAAGTAGGGTAGTGTTTTTCTAAACGCTTTGACATGTAGTTGGCATTCAATATGGCTACTTGAGTGGCTTTACGAAGACCTTTACCACCCATCATTTTGATATAAGCCCAGGAAATAGGTAAGATAGCGGATGATCCATACGGAGCAGCGGATACAACACCATAGGAGGTGGAATTAGCCCCAAGAGGGTTAACAACTGGATGTCCAGGTAAAAATGGTGCTAGATGAGATTTAACTCCAATTGGACCCATACCAGGACCTCCTCCACCATGTGGAATACAGAATGTTTTGTGAAGATTTAAATGAGAAACATCTGATCCATAATCACCTGGTCTACAGAGACCAACCTGCGCGTTCATGTTAGCACCATCTAAATATACTTGTCCACCATTTTTATGGATGATATCACACACATCAGCAACAGTCTCTTCAAAAACACCATTTGTTGATGGATATGTAATCATCAAGCAAGACAAACGATTCTTAAACTTTTCCGCTTTGGTTTTAAGATCATCCATATCAATAGAACCATCAGATCTTACCCTCACGGGTTCTACCCTCATACCAGCCATTTGTGCACTTGCGGGATTAGTACCATGAGCACTCAAAGGAATCAAACAAACATCCCTATGTTTATCACCTTTTGCTTCATGATAACACTGAATTGCTCGTAAACCTGCATATTCACCTTGGGCTCCACTATTTGGTTGAAAACTGATCTTATCGTATCCTGTAATTGCACATAAATCTTTCTCTAATTCATCAAACAATTGCTGATATCCTCTTGCTTGATCAACAGGTACGAATGGATGTATCTCTGTGAAATGCTTAAAACTACACGGCATCATCTCAGTAGTTGAATTGAGCTTCATTGTACAAGACCCCAGAGGAATCATAGAATGAACCAGGGAGATGTCTTTGTTCTCCAAAACTTTCATATACCTCACTAGTCTAGACTCAGAATGATGTGAGTTGAAAACTGGATGTGTCAAGAATGAACTGGTACGTTTAAACTCAGATCTTAAAATTGAACCGGTTCGAACTTTATCAGGCTGTGTAGAAATTACATCACTCTTTTGAGATGACCCAAACACATAGAAAAGATCATCTATATCCTCAACAGTTGTTGTTTCATCCAAAGCTACTCCAACAGTTTCGTTATCATCAAAATATCTCAAATTAATTTTCTTTTCATTTGCTCTGGTCCTAACCTCATCTACACCAATAGATGGAACTATTTTCAAAGTATCAAAGAAGTATTCATTGGTAAGTTTATTTCCGTCCATTTCCAGACCATGTTTCAATACGAGCGTCAGATTGTGAACTTTATTTGCGATATCCTTTAATCCTTGAGGTCCGTGGTAAACAGCAAACATAGCAGACATATTTGCCAACAGAGCTTGGGCTGTGCAAATATTACTGGTAGCTTTATCTCTGCGAATATGTTGTTCTCTAGTTTGCAGAGCTAACCTATATGCATCCCTACCAGCAGCGTCCCTTGTCACACCAATCATCCTTCCAGGCATTAATCTAACCAAAGATTGATGACAAGCAAAAAATCCAGCGTGTGGTCCACCATATCCCAAAGGTACACCAAATCTCTGAGAAGTTCCAATTGCAATATCCGCTCCAAATTCAGAAGGTGGTCTTAGTAAACATAAACTTAATAAATCCGTAGCACAACAGACAAGGGTACCATTAGCATGGGCATTTTCAGCTACTTGACTGAAGTCCAAAACATTGCCTTCTGTATCAGGGTATTGGAATAACACTCCAGTAACATCATGGTTAGAAAAGTCAGCTTCCATCACATCGACTATTTCGAAGGTAAGTCCTAATGAATTTAATCTTGTTTCAACCACCGAAATAGTCTGCGGATGCAGTTTATGTGACAGTAACATTTTGCGGCGTTTATTCTGTCGGAAGCAAAGTGACAGAGCTTCTGCGGCTGCGGTTCCTTCATCCAACAGAGAAGCATTTGCTACTTCTAAACCAGTAAGTTCCGCCACCATTGTTTGATAGTTCAGGAGACTCTCAAGACGACCTTGAGCTATTTCCGGTTGATATGGAGTATATTGTGTGGTCCAACCAGGGTTCTCGAAAATATTACGCATAATTGTATGTGGTACACAACAGTTATGGTAACCCATTCCAATGTAAGAACGCCAGATTTCATTGCGTTCAGCAATCTTCTGAATTTGTTTGATTAATTCATATTCGCCTTTAAAAATGGAATCAATATTATAGTCATATATTATGTTCTATGTTCTACATGAGTTGATAAGATGGACCCCCTGGTAAGACCCGTCATCAAAGGTCATGACATTGACGATAATATTTACTACTTCGTTATAATGATGTACTTTTATTTTTATTTCGAAGCAATCTCGCGAATTGCGCCAGCAAATAAGTAATAAAAGTGTTTACTCGTTATTACTTAATCATGAAATTATGGTGTAATCAATATGAGTGGAAATAAGGTACTTACTCGTGGATTCTTCAATTTCTAAGGGCTTGTTCAACGCAATACGCTTCGGTACAGCTTTTTCAGTCAACTCGTCTAAACTCTGCAAAAAAAGAACAAAACAAAACGTAAATAAAACGTAAGACATAAGTACAGCTTGAGAATAATTGAATACAGTACATTAATTAAAAGTGTCTCAACGACTTGCAACGGTATGATTAATTAGCATTTATTTTTAGACAATTCTCGGGTGTTTTTGTGAATTTTACTCCGGTTTTCTTGTTTTTATATTGAATTTTTCTGTTGTTGTCAGTGAGATTATTTGCTGCTCGTAGAAAATGAATTAACAACTCTGCAAACAACTTTCCGTACAAATGTACATCATTTTTCATTTAAAAAAGTTTCAGAATGCTAACAAGTTTAATTAAATTTTATAAAATTAACTTTTTTATGTTTTATTTAATTTATTCACCACCTACTTTATATCCAAGTAAATCCAACATGGTAACGATGTCTCTGTCCCTTGGGCCAATATGCCTATTGGGAAAATCCTCCTTTTTAGGGAATAATGGTTCGTCCGGACGCGCCGCACTAAAACACCGCAAATTTTGCAGTTTTGGTACTGCGTACCTCGCTCGCACTGCTAACTTATACATTTTTATATTCACTAATGTTTTTAATTGTAATTCAAAAATAAAATTCAATTAAATTAATTAATACTAAAAATGTTTAGTGTTATAGCGAGCGCGAGCTCGGCCCAAGTGAACGAATTCTCTTCAATGCGTTTATTTTATGTTATAACTAATCAGAATGATAATTAAGCTGAAATTACATTTATCTTGGGACTGGGTATAACGCAACGCATAAAATTAAAATGTTACTGAAGGGTCAGAGTTGATCATTTGTCGATATCTCACATTATATTAAACGTAACGATATCGACGTCGTGAAATTTACGCACGTCGTAACATTGATTTGACTATTTTTATGGGCATTTGCGATCAATTTCATGCGTTTTGCAATAAATAATTTACATAAGTTGAGAAGAAATAAATGTAATTAAAAAATAACAGTTGAATATAAATGAAAACAGAATTATTGTGAATATTTTTTTATTATTGTATTTCTTTAGCAGCATGGTTCAACTGATAAGATTATAAACGTGATTGAAGATCCAATATCTTGGTTGAATGTTGTTGCAACGATAATATTTCATCGTCCGATTTTTAGTTAGAAAGTGTATGGTAGCGCTATCTTGGTTTGCCTTAGCAATATCAATTGCAGTTCAGTATTTTGTACACAGATGGCGGTACAATGCAGTCATCGGCTTTAAATAAAACTAGTTGATAAGAAACATGCAGATTCAATGATAAACAAATCTATCGCTTAAACTGTTTATTTAGATAAATATACTGGACATAAACCACCTTGTGTCAAAATACTCTCATTTAATAAACTTTTAGTAATGCATAATAAAATTTAAAATTGCATCAAGAAAAAATATGATTTTTTCCTAATAAACGTAAAAAAAATATGTAATCTTTATTTTAGTATTATTCTGGTCTTAGACACGTATTCTGTCTGCTTTATCTTATAGAATCTGCATCGCAGCATTTGATAATAAATAATGCTGATCGTCTGAAAGTTGTGCCTACTTGACGGTAGGTGTTCGTTGTGTTGGGTTCGTCGTGTAGTGTTGTCAGTAGAGAGCCAACATCACCGGTCACGTGACGCCGGCACATTGCCTACGTGTACGCATCGTGTCAGTCTCATACGGCCAACAACGCGAAAGTACCGTTGCTCTGCCACACTCGCTGGCACTTCATTCGGTGACACGGTGTTGAGCGCATCATCTCGGCGTGCGCGTTCCCCCCAAAAACCTCCTTCGACGTTCAGTGAGCGTGCCTGCGTGCCGTGAAACGTGGAACTTATAGTGCCCCGTGTGGACACATCGACGTCGAAACCACAGCGGCCGAACAAATCCCATCAAGATGGGTAGTAAGTATTCTCATCTAAATTATTTTCATATTTATATTTAGTCCAATATGCACAGATTGTAATACACTGAAGGGCAGAATTACTACAATTGTAGTATGTGAGAAAACTTACGTACCTTACGTTTGCTTACGTATACAATCTGGGGACAAATGTGCATGTGTCTAATAAAAATGTTGATGTTTCAAAGACAAATGTTCTTATCGTAATTATCATTTGCAGTTAAATTCTTGGAAGTTATCAAGCCGTTCTGCAGTATACTGCCAGAGATCGCCAAACCCGAACGAAAGGTAAGAAAATTTCCATGAGTTGGAGTAAGTTTTAGTTAGAACTTAGGTTTCTCATCAGCAATATGGTCGTTGCTCAGTTTTTCATTGATAAATACAATTAAATGTGGAGGCATTGAAACTTTTCATTCACAATTTGATAACAGATGGCTTGGCTGCTAGCCTGTTTCAAGTTGGATAATAACCCTCATCAACTATTAGTTATTACTCAATCCTCAGGCATTTTATTGTACAATGTTTAATGTTTTATTTCAATTTCAGATCCAATTCAGAGAGAAAGTATTATGGACGGCGATCACACTATTTATTTTCCTTGTTTGTTGTCAAGTAAGTTCACTTTGACTATACTAATGTATAAATGCTAAATTTGCGCATATCTTGAGTGACTTCAGTTGTTATTTCTCAGTTTGGGTGTTTAGTAATTAATATTTTGGTTTGTTAATGTAATCAAGTTATAACTGCACATCATAAACATTGAATGTGTGGTAATGTGTGTCATAATTCAAAGGCAACACGTTTTTGAACAGTAAAACTTGAATAATTATATTTTGATCTTATGTTTTGTCATTCTCAAGATGTGTTCAAAGTATGAGCGACATTCAATTTGTAAATGTTTGGTAAATTTCAATGTTGTGTTTAGATTCCGTTGTTCGGTATCATGAGCTCAGACTCAGCCGATCCGTTCTACTGGATTCGTGTAATTCTTGCGTCAAACAGAGGCACCCTCATGGAGTTGGGTATCTCGCCCATCGTCACATCCGGTCTGATCATGCAGCTCTTGGCTGGCGCCAAGATTATCGAAGTTGGTGACACTCCAAAGGACAGGGCTCTGTTCAATGGTGCACAAAAATGTAAGCATTACAAAATATTAACCATTTAAGCTATTAAACGATTAGTCTAATGCTTAACGACTTTTCTAATGCGATTTTATCTTTATAAATTTAGTGTTTGGCATGGTAATCACCGTCGGCCAAGCAATCGTCTACGTAATGACCGGCATGTACGGCGACCCAGCCGAAATCGGTGCCGGCGTGTGTCTTCTCATCATTATCCAGCTTTTCGTCGCCGGTTTAATTGTACTTCTGCTCGACGAACTCTTGCAAAAGGGCTATGGTCTCGGCTCTGGTATCTCGCTCTTCATTGCGACCAACATCTGCGAAACCATCATCTGGAAGGCATTCTCTCCCGCCACGGTTAACACCGGCCGCGGTACTGAATTCGAAGGCGCCGTCATCGCTCTCTTCCACTTGATCGCCACACGTCAAGACAAAGTCCGCGCTCTGCGTGAGGCCTTCTACCGCCAGAACCTTCCCAATCTGATGAACCTGCTCGCTACCATCCTTGTCTTTGCCATAGTCATATATTTCCAGGGCTTCCGTGTCGACCTACCCATCAAGAGCGCGCGTTATCGCGGTCAGTACTCCAGCTACCCAATCAAACTCTTCTACACATCAAACATCCCTATTATTCTGCAATCCGCGCTTGTTTCTAACCTTTACGTCATTTCACAAATGTTGGCGGTTAAATTTCATGGCAACTTTTTAATTAACTTGCTTGGCGTGTGGGCTGATGTTGGCGGTGGTGGCCCAGCACGTTCATATCCAATTGGAGGGTTGTGCTACTACCTCAGTCCGCCTGAAAGCGTCGGACACATCCTGGAAGACCCCGTGCATGCGTTCTTGTACATCGTCTTCATGCTGGGTTCCTGCGCGTTCTTCTCAAAGACGTGGATTGAAGTATCTGGATCCTCCGCTAAGGATGTTGCCAAGCAGCTGAAGGAACAGCAGATGGTGATGCGTGGTCATCGTGATAACTCAATGATCCACGAGTTGAACCGTTACATCCCGACGGCAGCTGCTTTCGGTGGTCTGTGTATCGGCGCGTTGTCAGTGATGGCTGACTTTATGGGCGCGATCGGTTCCGGCACGGGTATCCTGCTCGCCGTGACGATCATCTACCAGTACTTCGAGATCTTCGTCAAGGAGCAGAGCGAGATGGGCAGCATGGGTGCGCTGCTCTTCTAAGTTACGCAAATGATTTTTGTTAATTATTTATATATAAAATATAAAAAATACTGTGCCCTTGCGATGCGAGGAGAGGCAGACAAAAATATTGATTACTAAAAAAACATTTGAAATTTCACTACAGAAACAAAATCATTGGAAAGAAGGACCGTTTGTTGAGTAAATTAGTACTATTGAGGTAATCAATATTTTTTATACTAAACGAATGAAAGGCTGACTATTTTCACTCACTTTGATGAAATAAAATAGTCTTTTTTGTACTTGATAAGACAAACTTAAAATATTAAACAAATTTACTATGACAATTGCTGCGATTGCAAACCGAGAACTGCGAAGCAATGATATTTATGAGTAACTTGGAAGGGAGAGTGTGTGTGTGTGAGTTCATCTCTTTGTAATAATTGTAATAATTTATGTAGTAACATGTCGTTCGACTTTTCGATTGTTTGCGATGAGTTTTAGTTTGTTTTCTTTCATTTCATTACATTCAGCTTGCGAGAACGAACGGGTGCAATAAAGTGAGAACTCTATATTCGTAAATATCTTGTTTCCGTTTCAACAAAAAGTTTACACTTGACCACAATATGAGGTTTGTCAAGTTTTTAATTCAATGTTGGCTGTTTACATTCGTAAATGTCGCGCAGTCAAGTTTCAACTGACCTGTCATCGCAACACAATGAAAATCCACCTGAATTTCTATTGAAAAACGCAAATCTATGTGAATTTATTTACTATATGTACAAAAAACGTAAAATTTCCACCGAAAAAGAAGCATTTACACAAGAATTCGACTGAGGTACTACTATTTAGTGCAAATAAGTTACGTACACGAGCGCATCCTCCGTCGTTTGTCCCCACCTCAACGGTTGGATTTTACAGGCTGTGCTTGCGCTCGTAGTCGTGCTCTACGCTCTCGTTTTGTGCGCGATCGAAAAATGGCAGCCCCGGTCTACGTCGAGGACGAAATCGGTCGGAAATGGGACAGATGCCTTACGGACGGGATCCTCAAGTTCGGTATGAAACACTTTCACCCTATAACAACTCTTTCAATCAAAATCTGTGCATTTCTTAAGCTGTTCGCGTGATCGAAAGCCGATAGATATGACATAATCATATGATTAACCTTAAATGCAAAACTTCGAAATACTATAATATTGTTGTGAATTTGTAGGAGGTGGGCTCGTGATAGGAACAGTGTTTTCCTTTCTGTTCTTCAAGCGAAAGCGCTGGCCGATTTTACTCTCCGGTGGTTTCGGCGTCGGCATGGCCTACTCAAACTGCGAGCGTGATCTGAACGCCACAATGCTTGGTGCATCCAAGCTGCAGAAAAAATGCGATTAAACAACTCCTAGAATCAGCAGCATGCATATGTGAAAGTAATTAATCACACATTTAGTGAACATTGTATATAAAGGGGAAAATGCCATTAAACATCAAATTGGGTGATGTCAATCTGTCTGACTATGTGTTATTTATTAGTTTGTTGGCATTTCTTGGGTTTTTAATCTCACTAACATCAGAGAGAAACAATATACATATACTGTGGTGTTCAAATCAACTTAAATAAATTAAAACTGTTCAATATTATACTGTTACCACTAAAATATCAAAATATGTAGGTGACTAGAAGTATAGTATGAGTATTTGTTATTTTTTATTTTAATTTCATTTGTCCTATTATATTTTTATAGTTAGTGTTTGAAACAATAAAGTTGGCGCTGTTAAATCAGTTTATTTTTGTGTTGCATGTCATAGGAATTCTTTTTGATAAGTTGTATTCAGTTGGGAAAATGTTGCATGAAATGTTCATCACTTTTTCTTGTATGTTAGGTTGCCTACGTTAAAGCTTAAAATCATTAATTTTTAATTTATTTTGTCAAACCACGTTTACCTTTCGGTGTCGGGTTAAAATCATTAATAATAAGTGTTTATTTATTAAATAGTTAATAACATTGTGTCTAACAGTAAACAATTACATTTTCAATTTATCATTTTTGTCGTTCGTAGTTTAGTGTAGTAAAATTGGTAGTAGTTTTAAAATTAGGCAACCAATATTACTCTAAAATAGTTGTCATAAAAAGACGCCTCACAAATTTCGCGCCTAACCGATCACTTGCAGTTTGAAGTTTATTCAAGTCTGTGCCAATTCCGCAATGAAGAATCTTCATCCAAAGAATAACAAAGGTAAGAACTTCTATTACATATTCTATTCGATGATAATAAGTAACAGTATCACGAATTTCATTTATTTCAAATAATTTTGTTGCAACTTACAACAGTTGAATGAACACAAAATATCAAATGACTACATAACTAAAATATCAATTATTCATATGTCAGCGTATTCTCCTTGATAGTATTCAGTGTTAAATAAATACTGATGATGATCAAACATCCAGCTACAGTTCCCGCCACCAATCCGGGGTTTTGCCGGAAAAGTATTAACAGAAATACTGTGATTGTTAACATCACAACGGCTAAAACCGGGACAATAGGTGACGGATGTTCAAAACGCTTTGCACTATCCGCGTACCCTAAAAACATAAAAGTTAAACTCAACATGTCATTAAAGTTGTATTGTTTTACCTTGTGGGTCGTTATCTGGTCGAAATTGAATATTATGCACATTCCATTGCCAATTCGAGATAACCATTTGTTGAGTACGCGGATTTTTCGCCCATTCCCATGATTCGTTAACGGATTTCAGTAGAAATGGAGTTTCTGTCATGGCTGCGCACATTTTACCCACGTTTTTACCCAATATCACTTTATTTTAAGTTAATCTGCCTCTAAACATAATTTTTTGCTCCAATAATATAGTTTTATAAGTTATTGCAATGTAATTGATGTGTGGCACTGTTGAAAGTGTTGATGAAATGAATTCAGATTGCGTCCTTAAGACTGTATGAACCGATAACCGCAAATCGACGATCATTATAAATGTATAAATGTATTCCATATTTACGCATTCGAAATACTTTGTTTCTCATTCCGGGCGTTATCAATTGAGTCCACATGTAAAGATGTGAGTGTGCGAACATTGTTGATGGTCATTAGCATGCATCACATTTATGGCGACTGAAAGACGTCAGCCATTAACAAAACTACAAAAAATTATTTCATCCAAATTAACGCATATAATGTGTTTGATTTGTCATTTAAGTTATTGATTAGGCTTAATGACTGCTACGAGCAAAATTAATTTTAGTACTCGGTAGTTGTTTGTCAAGGTTGATAAAGTTATTTGTGTTATCAATGCGATTGCAAACCGGACCGGAAAGATCTGGTAAGACTTGCGTCTTATGTTGCTTTAGTGTAGTATTGGTTGCATATGTTAAACTTCTAGAAGTTAATATTTTGTTATACGAACAAAACATTGACTGTAACAATAGATAAACAACTTGGGAGGGATTCACGATGAATTGAGTGTATTTGCGGTTTTATTCGACTTTGATATTAACCGATTTGATTGGTGTCGCCTTTACATTTGTTGTTTTTTTGCTTCGACCGTCAATGTACGGGTTTTCCCATTGATAACTGACCGCTAAACATCACGCATATCAAACGTTTTCGTTTAAAAAGAACAAAATAATTAAAACATAATTAAATATAGTTTAATAATTATCTAAATCTAGAAATTACATTGATCATTCATTGAATCATTTTTGCAGATAAATTAAAATCAAAACACACATCAGCGCATAATGCAATTATTAAGAAATTGAAATCATGTTTTGGAACTCGATTAATATAATAAATAAATCGGGGCATTTACAAAATATCCTAAAAACCACATTTGATATACATACTTCGTAATACTGACTGCGTCAGTAAACTTGAATCCCATAATCATGCGCGTAAACTGTACTTCCTGGCCTCCAATTTGTAATCGAGCTCGCGAATCGGACTTTTTCTGTTTTTGCGCATCCAAGCACGGCTCAAATGTATTCACGTTCAAGTATAAGCGGTGACCATGTAAATGTAAATATGTTAGTAAGTATAAAACGAACACGCAGACGAGATCGCATTATTGTCGCGACCGCTGACCGGTTTGGTCGAGTCCGTGCCTCAATCTGTCTCAATATAAGCGAAAAGTCAAAACAAATATTCCTCACAATCAGACACTGTTTCATACAGAATCTAAATCATTGTTTAAATATAAACACGGTGAAGTTTGGTGAAAGTTTATACATTAGAGTTAAATTTCGCATATTTATGCGTGAATTTAGTTGAAAGTTTTCACAATTTTATGCATCATTTGAGGTCAAGTTCACACCAACTTATCGATATGAACGTTATCACGTAAGTAAACCATGAATAAATTCTTCGAAATTATTGTAAATTACATTTTTATCAATGTTTTATTTTAGGTAAATTCCCAGAGTAAATATCAGCAACACATTTATAAACATCAACAGACATCAATTACTACAAGTTCCAAAGTGCAAACTAGACTTAATCATGATTTTCACAACAATGAAAGCTTTTGCTGGTGTTTTTGTTCTTGCTGGGATTATTTACACCTCAAATGGCCTGGAATTATTCCCATCTAATCAAGCAGATGTTAGTGATGCCCTCAAAGCCATCTTCAGCATGGGCGTTAAACTGGACACCCTGCTCAACACAAACTCAACACAACCACAAAACTTTTTAGTTTCACCACTAAGTCTTACTTTACTCTTGGGTCAACTACTAGTGGGTGCTGAAGGCAAGTTTCGTGATCATCTCTATGATCTTATATCACTTTCCGATCAAAAATCAGTTCGTGATGAAAACGTCTACATACAATTTCACCAACAACTCGGAAATCTTCGAAAACGTCTCGAAATTGATGGCAATCGTCATTACAAACTGGATTCTAATAATGCACTGTTCTACAACAGGAATATCAGACTCCAAGATAAATTCAGCCATGAATCGATGACTTTGTATCAAACAGAACTGTTTCCATTAAATTTCAAACGTTCTGAGGTTGCTATGAAGACTATCAACAAATGGGCATTGGATCATACAAATGGATTGATTAAAAGTATTGTAGCTACACCCCCTGGACCAGAAACAGCTTCTATCTTTGCGAATGCTATATATTTCTATGGAAAATGGGCTCAGCCATTCAGTAATGAGTTGAATCATCTCGGGCCATTCTTTGTATCAAAAAGTGATCAACGCCAAGTAACTTATATGGTAAACTTCTTAGAACAGGTGCCGTATGCTGAAAGTAAACGTCTTAACTGTAAAATGTTGGTAATGCCCTATGAAAATAATGAACTGGGGATGTACATTGTTTTACCAAATGTTGGACATCCTCATGAGCATGACATCAGAGCATTTGCAAGCGAAGCAAAAATCTCTGACTATCTTCAGATGTTAGGTGACTTGAAAAATCATGAAGTCAACGTAAAATTCCGAAGTTTACGTTGACAAGCAGCATGAGTCTGTTGAAACCTCTGCAGATGTATGCCACCTATAAGAAATATATGGAAAGTCGTCAGTTTACAACCGAACCGACCAAGTCGACTGCAACTAAGAACTTTATTGATGTATTGGAAGATAAGAAGGCTCAATTTGAATTGTTCAAGCATAACTTTAACAATTTCACGTCTGGTTCGAACATCGATGAGATTATCTTGTCGGCTGCTAGCGTTAAAGGTGATTTGAGAGTTTCTGATGTTATGCAGCATATGACTTTTGCGCTTAATGAGGTGGGAACTGAAGCGGCGGCGGTTTCCGCTGGAATTGTTGATTATAGCGGTGGAGCGAAGAATTTTCTAGCGAATAAACCTTTTCTATTCTTTATTCGCCACGAAGCTACAGCAGCGACTTTGTTCTGGGGAACTATTACAAACCCATCCTAGGTTTTCTTAATTTATCAGCAGTTATTGAATAAGATTAGTTTAAGATGCAGTATTTAATTCTTTTATAATAAAGAGGCTTTGTTTTATAATTATACAAACAGTCATTTCTGTGTAATTTATATAAATCAGATTGATGAAACCATAAACGTCTAATAAACGTCTAAAAATGGTCAATTTTTGTAACATATACAAAAATGTCGCCAAAATCAAAACCAAAACGAAATATTTTCACCTCTGTGTTTGGCCATTTTCTTAAACTAGCTAAAAGCCGCGCCCATGAACACAAGAAAACCAAACGATTCTGGTGTGTGTTGTATGGTATCTTCCTGGGTTTATTCTTCTACGAATTGATATTGATTGATTTGAGTTTCACCCCTTTTACGACTTTATTCATTGGTGGTACAATAACGTTAATGCTTGCCGTGGGTATAGCAATATCATCTCAAATCCGTTGTATATCGATTCTTGCCTTGCCCACCTTTGTGGGACAATCCGGAAGAGGTGTTCTCAAGAGTCTCGTCTTTGCTTATCTACTCTCAGGTCCAATTGAGAATCTTACAGTAAATGGCAAAGAAGTAGTGAGGGTTTTCGGATGCACCACATCATTGACTTTTAATCTAACAAAAGCAAGATTTGAACTCATGTTTAAACCATTCGCTGAAGCTCTGATGCAAATGAAAGGTGATGCTAACGAAATTAAAGACACCTTGCGGTCAATTCGTGATGTAACAGCCCCTTTAACTGGAGAAATTGAAGATGAGCAAGAAATGAAAAAATTAAAAGAGGAAAATGATTACATGGATGCTTTACAAGGAAATTCAAAATCATCTAAGGAACTAGACGATAAATATAAATCAAAAGGTGAATTAGTCGAAGCGAATAAATTCGAAAAGAATTATTTGAAGAAAATAGAAGCAAGGTGTCAGGATCAATTCTCGAAAGCTGCAGCCAAGTGTAGAAAGGTTTTTGGTAAAGGTTATGATATTTGTTATGAAACTGTATCTTGGGTAGCAGCTTGGATATTGTGTTGGCCCATGAAATTGACATTCATTTGCAATATTGTTGAGTCTATCGGAGGAATGGGTAAATGTGATCCGAGTAAACATGTAGAAACAGGCTTTGGTAAAGGGTATGAATATTTAAAAGCATCTAGAGGTACTCTAAGTGATAAATTCAAACAAGTAAAAGTACAGTATAAGGTACCCAAGATTAAAACACTTGTTGATGTAAGAGATGCCACTGCAACAGCCAAAAGTGTCATTCATGATGTAAACAGCAAAAAAGTAATTCTGAAAGAAATAATGCTGATTTGCAAGCGATTACTGGCATTTGTTTTCTTAAGAATTATATTAAGTAGTCAAAAATATCATGATAAATATTTGAAGAATATTGAGTATGATAATAAGTATATTACAAAATATTTCAAAAAAATTGATGCAAGAAGACATGCTTTAGATAAACACACTTTACTACCACTGAAAAAAGTTGAGAAACAAGTATTGGTTGAACCATGGACCAAAAAACTTTTAAAAGAAGAGAAACAGATGATTATACCACAATTAGTTAAAATGTTACTTGAAATGGTTACTGCCACTACTGTTATTCTCCTAGATAGGCTTTTCTATGAAGCATTGGATCTTGTGGCTAGACATGCCAGAGTTGAGTTTTACCAAACTGGTCATCATGATATGATGTTGCAGATTAAAGGCACTGGTATGATTGCTAATCTTCTTAGATCTGTAGTTAAAGGTTTCAACATCAAAAAGAGAATCAAATCAATGAGAAGCAACGTTGCGTGTCTTCCAAAACCTAACCTGCTGAGCAAATACTACATACTAAAGATTTATGGAACCTATTGTGCCATTTTGATTTTTATTTTCTTACAAGGATATTTTGCAAGATTACGACGTCCGATCTGTGCATACTTTTATAGAAAAAGAGAAAAACGTCGTGTTTTATTTCTGTATAACCAAACTTTAAAAAGACGCATAGGTTTCTTCAGATACATGAAGAAAAAAGTCAAAAAGATGGCGAGAGAACAAAGATTAGAACACAACTTGAATGTTTGTGCTGTATTGAGAATTCGTTTTCCTACAAAATGTGGATGGTTGCGTTTCTTTAAACTAGCAAGAAGACAATGTATCGTGTGTGGAGAACCAGAACCCAGAAAGAAGAGTGGGATACCAGGAGATTTTGAAAAGTGTAAAACACCGAATTGTTACGTTGTGCATTGTTTAGAGTGTTGGAACGACATGGGAAGAGTTTGTTTTGCTTGTTTAGAGACTCAATCTGATAGTGAGAGTGACGATAGTGATGAGGGTCATCATGAATTCGACTAAAAATAAAATAAATCAGAAATTAAAGTAATATTTAATTTTTTATTATCTTTCTCGAAAATCTCCATCTGTGGTTGACACTAATGAATGTGAAGTAGTCGAAGTTAACGATTCCAACGAAGAACTAATCCTTCCCATTCTTAATGCATTAGAAGGATGAGAATACTGCAGAGATAGACTTCTAATCAACGGGTTAAGCCGGTCATTCTTTAAAACGTTCTCTTCAATTCGAGCCACTTCATCGGGAGGGTTTAGATCTGGTTTTGAAAAATATTCAGGACGTAATTCTGGTATAATCTGTGTATAGTTATCTACATCAGCGTAATAATCTACAGTTTCCGGTGGAGAATCAGCGGATCTTGATGATACTATACTAGTGCTGGTTGAGTTAGGTATACGATTTGCTTTTGAAATATCAGAGAAATGTGCCACCATTGAAGGTGTGTTATAATTTAAACCATTTTGTGGATATATTTTGGGTAACACTTGGTAACTACCCTCTGAGGAAGAAGATGAGTATATGCTGGATAAAGACGAACAATCTACTTTATTCTGAAGCACTGCTAGGTTCTTCATATAGGCGTGTTCCATTGAAGATGTTGCAAACCTCCTTGGAACATCAGCTACTGGTTCATAGATTTTTTCTTCAGAAGAAGGAAGATCAGCAAAGTCAACTATGCGTGTTCCGGACTCACAGGGTGAATGTTTTTCACTATGAATTAAAACTAGGTTAGGTTGACTATCTCTTGAGGTACCTGGAATAGCATCGTCGATTGGATACACAGGAACAACCTTTTCCACTTTCTTTTGCGGTTCGTCATCATCTGAATTAGTAAAATGGACTTTTGTTGCACCAATAATTTCCTCAGATATTTCATCATCACTTTCATCATTCGGTAACTTTTCAGGAGATATTTCCATTAGGTTATGATGCATATTAAACTCTTTCTTTACTGTAAGAGGATTAATCCGTACATTTTTCTTTAGATTAATTCTGCCCAATTTGTGTTCCACAGGTTTATTATTGTTTAAATCAATTCCCGAAAAGTGGTTATAAGTTTGTTTAATATTAACCAAATCAGACAACTGTTTCAAACCCTCCCTTTCATTGGAAGCATGTTCTGCTGTAAAAATTTTGATCCATTCACGTTTCCATGATGGCCATATGGATAATGAAAGATCTTGACATTGGGAACTGTCAAAATGCTTTTGCATTTTTGATGCTTTTATAACCTCTCTTTCCTTTCCTGGGTTTATAACCATTTTTAACTTTTCTTCTACAGTCTCCCTGTCTCTGGTTGTACTAGTTTGTGCGTCTGGTTTATCATCAAAGGTAATAATCTTTTTTGATTTGCGAAGTAGTGGCATTGTTGATTCTTTTGCAGTATCCATCGCAAAAGGATTCAACTGGTACTTCCCCAACTGCATCCAATTCAAAGGTCTCGAGTAGATTTCTTTGTATAACTCGGTTAAATAATTAGTTCCTTTAATTAATTTTTCCAAAAGGCCATCATTGTCTGTATTTTTGCATAGGGTCCGGTATAGTTCCTCTGTCCGTTTGAATAGCATCGTCGTACCGAGATGGTGGACTTCTTCTCGGTAACCGCACACTTTCGTAGGCGATGTGTTAACCATGAGAGGGGCCCGCTGTCGCCGGCGCGTCCGACTGTTGGAAAAACGTCAACATAATCATCAATGAGGCAAAAATAAACTGGTTTTACTAGATGATTTACTTGATAATCTAGAGGTGTCTTAGGCGCATCATTTTCGGACGTAGAAACCTCGTCAACCACGTGTTGCAGAAGTTTCTCCAACACAAACTTGACATCTTCAATGGTGTCATTCGTAGAATCTCCTTGTTCATTGGCTTTGACGTAATCCTGGAATGCGGCGCTGTGTTCTAATAACTCCCGTACGATTATATCAATATCATCTCTGAGTCTCTCTTGGGTAATTTTGGACGGTTTAGCAGATTCAGATGAAGAGGAATAACGTTTCTCGAAGATATCTGTATTGTGGGAAATCATTTCATCTTCTTTAAGGTCTTTGATTTGTTCTGGGGTGAGATACCGGTCGATCATTGTTTTGATTTTTTTGTTATCAACGAAAACATTTGCATGCGCCAAATTTTCCAAATCAAAAACTTCATCATCAGTTACAGTTGGTACAAAGTCAACTTGCTTCTTGAATTCGTCTAGGAACATGTGTTTAAGTTCGTGAATTGGATTGTTTCTTGGACCTATTTCTACAATTGCCGTTTCTTCAGGTTTTGGTTTTTTATTGTCTGAAAAATCTTTTGTTTTCTTTTTATTATATGCAAATACATCTTCATACTTAAAATCTACTTCCTTTTTCGGCGTTTCTGGTAATTTAGGGGACAGGAAAAAGCTCTTTGTTTTCTAAACTTTTAAACGGATCAATTGTTATTTTATCATTATTAATTTTTGCTGCATTGTCAATTGGTGTTTGTCCCTGGTTCAAATAAGTTAATAGTTTGTTTTTGGCAGTTTCTAACAACTGCAGAGTTTTGTCAATGTCAGCTTTAACATCTTCTTTTAACATTTTCTGTGTCAATTTTAATTGTTCTTCTTCCGCGTACTTTAAAGATGCTTTAAAAGCATCAGGTGTGTTTGATGGTACTTTCATATGTAATTTTAATTCCGATCGGGATGTATAATTGGATAAACTTAAGTCACTCGACTGTGCTATATCAGGAGCTATATTTTTTGATGAAGTTGATGAACACGACGCATCCTCCTGTTCAGTTTCACTAATTTTCGATAACAGACTATCAGTTTTTGGTAAAATTGATGAAGCAGTTTCCAGTAATATAATTTTCTGAACTTCTAACTCTTTGTGGAAATCCTCAATCAAATCTGTTGAAGATTTAAAACTGATTCTGCTTACAACTTGATTTAAGATCTCCTTAACTAGAGTCTTTGACGTTTCATCATATGATGGATCCATTTCTCCAGTGATTTGCTCAATCATATCTTTAGTATCTAAAGAGATTCGAGAATTGTTGTCAAAATCAAAGGATATTTCTGATGTTGCAACAATTGATGCTTTATCTTCATCATCACGTTCAACCATAGGTATAACATTTGTTACAAACTCATGACTGAGTTCTGTTTGATCAAAGATTATATTAGATTCAATACAAAGTCGAAGGTTGATTTCGTCAATCAATAAAGCTTGATCGTAATCATCCGGCTTCAAAAAATATATGTTGGTTATTTTTGTTTGAAAATTGGGTTAATAAACATACCAAAACATTATTGACGGGTTTAATAATAGTTTCCACTCTTTGTTCTGATCTAGTAGCATCTCCATTGAGGAGATATAACGGCATCTGGGAAACTTGAAGGATATTTGTTCCAGAAGGGACTTTAACTGTTCCAGAATAAATAGTTTCTTTTGGTCGCTTTGTATCAAGTGCAATCCTTTTGTAAAATTGTTTTCAGATCTGTGAAATTATAAAATGATACATAACCTTACTTTGAATCTTTTGGAGAAAATTTATTACTGATTTGTATTGTGGTCTTTTGGCGAAACTTTCAGCTCCACATCAACCTTGATATCCTTCCCTTTAACACCTCCAGGAAGAGTAATAGCCATTCCCAAGTCATTAGATGATTCTTCCTTGTTTGACACTGGCGAAGCATTTTGAAACGATTTCAAAATGGAGTCAGTATCAAGATCAAAAGATTCGCAAAATTTCGTGTATGAAGGTATACAGTTTAAATCAACCAATTCTGAAGCTTTCAATTCTTCAAAACTATTTCTCTCTAATTTTAATCAAATACTAATAAGTACAAACGCAATAAAATATTAAAGTATTACTTATGTTTGATTTGGACTTGAGTAACGCAAGAAACCAACTTTTCCAAATTGACAATCGACTTTGTTTTCTATTCTTCATTGTAGTCTTTCCTACTCTCATTCGATTCTTCCATTTACTTGTGTTATTTTCCTCTATAAATTTAGTTTCCTCATCTTTGTCGTCAATCACAGTTTTACGCAAGCGCAATGACCAGAACTTCCGTTTGGTATTTTCGCTGTTTGGTGCTAATGAAATGAAGTTTTCATCCATGATTCTACCTAAAATTTGGTTCGAAATGTTTGGAATCTTAATCGAATGACATTTGAAGTATTATTGAACGCGTTCAAGTTTGTTTATCACAGTTACTTGATTCCCCGTGTGCATTAACAAACCTATAATGTTTCCGATAAACGATAATATTTGAATCATAAGTTCTAAACATGTAAGTCATTAGTAAGTCACACATTGTTCTTCGTAATCACAACATTTAAAGATAACAACCGTTTTTGTTTATTTTCAAAGACAGTTCAATGTGTGAGACCTAACTTAAGTCTGTTTATCTTAACCTACTAAACGTTTACAACTGCGGTGATCAATTAGTTTATAATAAAAAAAAGTTTTTCTTCACTTTGTTTGGGTTAGTAACAGTTGTGTTGAAATTTAATGTTTTTTTATAAGTTCTTATGCGAAGCACGTGATTACACATGGCTTAAGTCAACCCAAACTGACTTAAGTCATGCGGTCATTCCATAATTGTATTCAAGCGTGTGGAGACTTAAACAGTGGATACAATATATTGGTTTCTTATGGAAAATCAAGTCTGTGTTCTGAATGACCGGATGTTGAGTTGAAAACAACGAAATACAAATTACACATTCGTTAAAACGTAAATTTAATATTTTCTGTTGGAATTACTAAGAAAGCAAACTGTAAACAGTTCTAAAAACAACGTTTACAAGACTTAATACAAGTTGAGCATGCTTGTAATTAATTATAATATGCGTGAAACATAAATGAAGAAATTTCTTCTTTCACTCATTTGTTTTACGAGTTCTTATTTTTAGTGGTTGTAATATTGTGGTTTTGTTTTTATTCCAGCTTGCATCGCGCGCCGTTCTCGAGATACGCACGTCGGTCGGTCGAAGAGTACAACCAATCAAAGCACAGCGCTTATCTCAAGTAACTTTGCGGGATATGAGTTAAGAGTGCTGCGAATGCGCACAGTCGACCGGCGACGCTCACGCTAGTAGTACGTGTGTGTAGTGCATCTACTTCAAGCGTGTCTTTACGTTTACGCATTTTGCGGTTTTGAAGAAAACCACAAATCGCATAAAATTACAATAAGAAAGGTGAGACATTTAAGTGACAATTGAACATTATAAACATCTCTAAATAACTCATTTAAACACAAGAAGTGTTTCGATTTATTGCTTGTGTTTTGCTCTCGGTGTGAATTGTTTTCGTCGCGCTCGGTTTCACTAGTCCACTGAGACTAGACGCGTTCCAGACTTGATAAACTCGCGAATATAAACACGCAGGTAAGAAAAAGATGCTCGCGTGAGACAGTAAAACAGTGAAATAGTGCAACAGTAAATCTGCGCGGCAGGATAATTGGCTTTCTCGGTGTCTTCTTCGCGGCTGGCGCCAGTCAACCAGCCAGCAAACATCGCACAACTAAATTTAGACATCGAGACGTGAAGAAATAAACCATCCGCTAAAAGGTTAGTAAAATATAAAATCTTTTATTTTCGTTTGTTTTCATCATTTTTTGTCTTGCTGATAATTTTGATAATGTGATATGCATGTACCCAACGCCGGTTGTTTTTGTTATGATTGACAACCCGATCCGAAACACGCGACGCACTTAATTGGAACCATCGAAAACTGAAACGATGTAAAAGAGTAAAATCCGAGACACAAAAATAAAATAAAAATCAAAACATGCAACATGCAAACGAAACGGGCAGAAAAAAAATATCTCACCTGTTAGCTGACCAAAAAATGAAGCGCACCTTTTAAAAAATCGTTGGCCATCAAAAACATCTGCATCCTTTCGAAAAAACAAGCAACTCTAACATTATTTATCATTTTTAACGCTTCAATTTTTCATAATTTTAAATCAATTTTAATATTTTCTACTTTTTCTACTTGAAAAATAAAACCAACGTCATTATTTCATTATTAAAACATAAAAAGTGTCCACCACTCGTTGTCGGCGGAGCTGTGAAACTCGTGAAAGCTTTATAATGTCCGTCTGGACGCCGCGTGTGCAACTCGTTGCTTTGTAGCTTTGCGCACATTAATGCGCGCGTGCATTACGCGCAAACCATCAATTATTATGTCTTATATCATTATTACCAACGCCGCCGCACAACAATGCCACTCAACGGACCGCCACAATACTGTCACGCTTAAGCGAAATATACAAAGTGTCCTCAGAATTTTCATCAGTATTGAGGTTAGATTTGTTATTTTAAAGATAAATAATGAAACACTCTGTATACTTTAGATTAATGCGAGGGTGTGTTCCATGCCAGACCAAATACGTTATAATTTTCAATTAAAAAGCGACCATTATGTTATTCCATTCTAATCTAACTCGTTGACTCATGTTATCATAAATATCTTTGCACTCCATTTACAATTCGCGTGTTCTATGGCCAGTTCAAAGGAAACTACATAATTTGATTTTATTCTTTATGGCTCCACGAGTGTAATTTGCATTTCATTTGCTGTGCTAAACAAATTCGCCACGTGTACGGACATAAATCAAATAAATCAGAAAAATTATTATGATTTAACAGCTTTTGAATGGATTTTTATTTTTACCTCAGGCGTCGCAGAAATTACTTCTAATTGATTGACTTCCGGTTGTTTTATTTATTTCGAGTATTTGTTTTGTCTACTTTTTCTCTGATTGGTCGTTGTGGCAACTTGTTGATTTCCTTATGTCGGTCAAGATCCACTGAATCATTTAAAATGCCCATCTGATTGGAAGACAACCGCATTGCTTGCGGGTTTTGCGGCTGCAGAGATACCCTTTACCTTTTTACCTTCCTCTTTTTTTCTCTCCTTCGATTGCTGTACCGACAGGTGTCCATCGTTTGGGCCGGCGCAGCGCGCACAGATTCGGTCGCACATGTTGCGGCAGCTGGCGTTTCAAACTGGCTTCATCGGCTTCATCTTCGCGCTTCACACACGAAGAGACAACACTCGGGAACGTGATACACATTTACGTAACGCCGCACGGCACCGGTGCCAGTGTGGTATCTTGTCTTCGTTTTGTTTAAATCGCTCGAATCTGTTGAAGCGGTGCATTGGTTTAACGTGCTTTCTGTGGTTGGCAACACGCACAACACGCTGGTTTCTCACACCTGGCCTCATCATCATTATTTTAAAGCGCGAACATTTCGCAATCAAGGTTTCAAAAGCACTGCAACCTGCAAAATACTTAAATTGAACATTACATAAATCTATTAACTTCTTTTCCACTAACGCCATCTTTACGCATGTATTAAGATTAAATATTTAGTTCAAGCATTTTATTTGTTTTCAGGAGCTTACAATAAATAATTTAAAATTACAAAATATAATACATATCATCTATATATAAATCACAGAATGTTATAAATTTAAATCTCGATGGTGCTGAGATAATCTCCAACGTTTTCGATGAGCACATCAACAGATTCGGACTTTTTGTAGGTGTTCTCCATGCGATTAGTAGTGCTCCTAATCACATCCCACGCGAACTCTACGTCTTCCGATCTGGTGCTGTGATTCACAGCAAAACGAATTACGTACTTGTTGAGATAATGTGCAGGCGTCAACATAATCTTCTTATCTTCATTAATAAGACGTCTTAGTTCTTCTGTGTCCTCATCGCCAGTTTTCAACGCGAATACAACCAACCCAAACCCGGAAGTTGCAATTCGGAATCGCTTATCTTGCGTCATTAACTTCTCGAAGTACTGCCCCAACATAACACTTCTTCTGATATGTTCTTGCACACCTTTTACACCGAAAGATTTTAGGGTCATCCAAACTTTTAAAGCTTTAAATTTACGTCCGTTTCCAATTTGTAGATGGGTGAAATCAATACCCTTGTTGTGGTTATGTTTGAGGTAAACCCTGTCGACATACATGACATCAGAAAGAGCTGTGGTGTCTTTCAACCAGTAAGCCACCACATCGAATGACATTAGGAACCATTTATGTAAACCCACTGCAAATGATTTTGCGTAGTCTAGACCGTTTGAGATGTAACGTAATTCTGGGCAGGTTAAAGCAGCTCCTGCATATGCTGCGTCTACGTGCATCCATACATCATGCGCTTCACATACTGGTCCTACTTCACTGAGGTCGTCCCATGAGCAAGTTGTTGTTGCACCCATAGTAGCCACATAGAAACAAGGGATCAGTCCTTGGGCAATATCAGATTCAATAGCAGATTGTAAGATTTCCGCGGTCACTTTGCCTTCTTCATTGCAAGGGATAATTCGGGTGATTAAAGCCGTCATACTGCCAACTCGTTCTACAGAGGAATGAGATTGGATTGAGGTGTAGATTGTTAGTTTCGAGGATATTTGAGATTCTGACCAATTCGGGCGTAGTTGAAGCCATTTATCTATTGTTGCTTTTCTTGCTGCTATGCAAGACAAGAGGGTTGATTCAGTTGAAGTATTCTACAAAAAAAAATTAAATTAAATTAAATTTAGAATTTTTTTTTGAAAAAAAAAAAATATTTACTTGGAAAACTCCTCCACCATGACCATCAGAACTATTCAGAAACTCTTCAGGGATGTTCATCATCTTCCCTAACCAATTTAAAACCACGGTTTCCAATTCAGTCATAGCAGGACTAGCTTCCTATAAATTTTAAATAAAAACTTTTAAAGATTTGTTTAAAAAAAATGAAAAATATTAATTACCCAGTTAACTCCAACATTATTGATACCAGCCATCATTAGTTCAGCAACCATTGATGGATAACAATTCCCAGCTGGAAAATAAGCATGAAAGTGTGGCGAGGCCCAATGTGTCACTCCAGGCATAATTTTCTCACGAAATTCGGTAAAGATATCTTCAAAATCTGTTCCACTTTTTGGGCATTCTTCTTCAGTGAGTGGTGTTAAATATCCGGGTTGAACTCCAGGTAAAACATTCCTTTAAAACACAATCATTAACAATATCACTTAAGTTAAGTTGACTTAACTTACTTTTCACCAACTGTTTCCAAGTAATTTACAATGAAACTCGAAACCTTTTCGATTGCTTGTAGAAATTCGTTCTTTTCCATTTTTTACTATTATGTCACTTGCTTCTAGTCTCTGAACTAACTTGAGACTGATATGAAACACCTACCAACTTGCGATTTTAAATACCTAGGTGCTATCTGGTTGGTGACGCGCGAGGCGACGGTAAATTTTCAAAAAACTGCGAGTACCTAATCACGCCTTCAACCTGTCCTGAAAATATTTGTGCATATATCACACAAAATAGGTTATAATTTTAATACAAATGGCTTTTGAATACGTTTAGATATCGAAGTTTATTTAAATGTATGCAGATGTATTTTTTCTTGATGTACACTGGTGATACTAATCTACAATTCTACAAATGTAATGCTTAAGTAGTAAAACAGCGACGGTAATTAAGTAATTCCAGTTAATTAATTTGACGCACGTTTTACACGAGTTGTGCATTACGTTTTAGTTTCTTAAGTTTTTGACACTTTTGCAACGGAAATCCGCATTGAACACAAACAAATAACGAATTAATTCTTGCATCAGTGCATTTTAATTTGCGATAATTGTCACATAATCACATTAAACGGAAAAATAAAGTAATTAAACATTATGACAAACATATATTTATACCTTGATTTGTTTATTTTTTTGTGGTTGCAGAACAAAGTTTTCATTCAATAATAAATTTTATGACTTTATTTTCATATTAAGTTTCCAAATTTTATGCTTTATGAAACATGAATGAATCGTGAATTTTAATTTTTGATATTATGTTACTTATATTAAATATGAAGCACCTGCTAATATTTTTTTGATAATCTGATCATCTAATAAATATTAAATTTCATTTTTTTTAGTAGAAAAAATTGAAAATTTGCTGTAGTTTTAGGAATAGTGTTGGTTGTGATGATGAATGAGTAAAGAACTGCGTATAAAAGTTCTGCGAATGACCTGCGCACATAAAACGCAAAATAAACCGGAAATTTGGTAGTTTTGTAAGAGCTGCGCCCGTAAGATATTGTCCTTTGTGGTCGTGGCAAGTCGTCTTGGTCGCTTTTGTCGCGCTCGACCCTAACCGCAAACACACTGACAGCGCACACATAACCACAATCGCGATCGCAATCGCATCGACGCTGACGAATCGCGGCTGAGTCGTAAACACTTTATTTGCACTAAAACTACGTTAACTTCAAGTAAAACTTCTTAAAAAGGATTACAAAGAACTCCTACATACACATACAGATTTCTTAAAGTGTTTTATTATTTATTAAATTCTTCAATTAATTATATTCTTACAGTAAACATTCATATATTAGATTTCGAGTAGACAAAACAGGAAGTAGTCACTCATATTCACATTCAACTATGTATTCTACGTCCAACTTCCGTCTTTCAATAGAAATATTTCAAACAATAACACAACTGACTTATTTTTATTATTATTCATGTGATAGACCCCTTTGTGTATAAATAGCTGGCGTATTTGTGCATGTGTGTGTGTGTGTGTGGCGCCATCTGGTCAACGTTCTTTGTTCGATAATCTTCGGATGACCGGATAGATTATGTTAGTCGTGTTATGAACGTGCACATCTGCTTTGATCCGATCTGCTTGATATGTTTCATCTTGTGGATCTGGATTGTCTGCTTACGACGCGAAATTAACACTAATCAATGGCGACATGAGATTATAGTCATAATAATAATATTATCACATCACATCTGCATAAGAAATATGAAAAAAAAAACATTTTGTTTTATTTATCAAGTGTGTAAAGTAGGTAATTCGTTCAAATGAAAAAAGTGTTAAAGTGCTAGTGTTAAAAGTTACATTGTTGATGCTGTTTATTTAAAATATTAGTTTAAAACTTGTATTTTACATATTATACATTATTATTATTATTAAAATAATAGCATAACATTAGGAATTATGAAGTTATTTATTACTTATCAAAAATCTACGTCAAAAAATAACCCAATAAAGGTGTTCTGCGAATTTAATAACCTGCATGCATATAAATTTAAAAAAATGTCACATAATTCAATGTCCTTTTCGGTATTCCAAATAACACGTATTTATTTGTATTAAGTGCAAATAAACGATCATTTTTTAGACGACACGGGTTTATCCACCTTGTGTGTTGTGCAACTTACGAGTAAGTGAGTATATGTTGCAGCACGTAATAATTGCTCATTGCTATAACTTACGTACCGCCGTACTTACCTTACCCTCATACGCGCATGCTGGTCTAACAACTGGTCTATTTTCGTATCGAATATTTCATTCCTTGAAGTGAACACCTTTCGTTACATCGAACGTCTTACAATGTTTCCATGTAAAGGTTACATGTTGCGTATTATGTAGGGAAAACCTACTACGTTGTTTGTTGCATTGCGTTGTATAAATTAGTGCGTCAATTACCAGCGCCTAAGTTGGACCACCACGATATCCGCGGACTGTTGAAGTTTATGCAAAAATTGATGTTTTACTCGTATTTATAAACAATTAATGCAACTATTTGGGTTAAAAGCTTTCGTCGTGACAACAACTTCGTGTATCATTGATTATCAAATCTATTATAACGACGTAAGTGCAAGAGCTGTCAAGCCGTTAAAACGTTAGTTTTACCGATTATTATTTTATCATCAGAAAGCTTCTTTATTTATCTATAATTTACAGTATTAATTTTGAGAGATTATGTTATATTAAGATTGTTGTTGATCATTATATATAAATTCTTCAAGTTGCCCAAGTTGGACCGAAGACAAACACCGGAGTTTTACAGGGAAAACGTATATCATTTTTTCGACCTCCTAGAAAAGCTTGTGGACGAGCACAAATCTTCGAAATGATCCACTGTATGAAATGCCGCACTTTGGTTTATACAAAATGTGCTTGTGTTACAGCTAAAACTAAAATTTACTATTGTGTCAATTGCTGTTAAAAAGCATGGTCCAATTTGCGCGGTCCAATTTAGGAAACCGGTTTCTTAATTTGGACCAAAAACACAATTTTTTTAAATTGAAATTTGAGGGGTATAAATATAATTTTTACTTAAACCAAAAATATCATTTTGTTGGTAAGCCTTGTGAGTTACTTTTCCGCTACTTAATTTTTATTGACAGTTTATATGTGGCTCTATAAATCAAAAAATATAAAAATGGTCCAAATATGGCTACTTTCCCCTACGTCGCGTTTTTATAATTTTTTTTGCCTATAAATTTAAAATCTATAGTATAAAAATGAATCGCAAATTCTGTTGGTAAGCGCATAACTCAACAACGCTTAGACCAATTTGGCGAATTATTTATTAAAAATGTTTGTTAAAGTCCACGGATGGTTTTTACGGCGAGAAAAAATCGAATAATTGTCGGGAAAACCCTAAAGACAGCCCTTTTCTATAGGATAAAAGTTGGCATTGAGATTCAATCATAGTTATAGTTGCATAGTTGAATCCGAGATAGCGCGCTGAAGTGCATTGTTAGCAATTCTTTATATAATTAATTTTTTTAAAATAAAATTGCGAATCATATTGATAGAATTGACACGTACTATGTCTAGAACAAGAGAGTAAAAACGAATTACATTTTTATTAAACACTACCCGGACGAAATCGCGTCTAAAAGCTAGTTTAATATAATGTAGGATTTATTTTATTTTCCAGTATATTTTACGAGTTATAAATTGAATATTTGTTTAATGTTCGGAACTAATCTTTAAACTTTTCAAACTTTTGAAATGTCATGAAAATCGTGGCATTTTTAAATTATTGCACTTATAATACTTTCGACAGTTTTATTATAAAAATTTCCAAGAACTTTACTGCGACGCAGTATATAATTTTTTTCTCTTCAACGCAACTAGTCTTCATTAAAACTATGCGTTTTTTGTGTTTAACCATTATTGAGATAACGGATAACATTTGTAACACCCGTGACTCACAAAATGTGGCATAGCAATGTAATGTAGTAATAGAAATAGAAAAAAAGGGGGAAACAAAGTGCAGGCCTACCGGGGTGAAATAAAATATCGCTTGCGTCAAAACTGGCTATTAAAACAAATGGCGCGTGGCTATTACGACTGTTCTATTGCCCATCATTCTAACCTCACAAACGGTCGACCATTCAAACACTCAACTAAGTATCTTATAATAAAAAGCACATTGTATATTTTTCAATTTCAATTGTTTCGTCTAAATAAGTTTAACTCCCGAACTCTGATAAGGGTTGATCTTTTCCAAAGGCAAGTTGCTATGGGCGATGACACGTGGCGACAAGCGATGACCCTTTATCAACTAACATCTTCAGTTTTTCTTTCTTATTTTTCTTTTTTGCTTGTGATGTCTACACCAGCTAATAACAAGCACGTGGACACTCAACTTCTGTTTCTCTTTGCTTCCGTTTAAAAAAAGGTTTTTTTGGCGACATTTTAAGGGATGCTTTTTATTTTTTGCTTCTTTTGTGTCGTTCAAGTTCTGTTACCAAGGAAAACGTGCTATTTCCGAATCTAAGGGGAAGTCCAGAAGGACAGTATGATGAGCTGTGCTTGTGCTAGGGGTGATGTGGGGGTTTTCTTCTATCACCAAAGAAAGGAGATACACGAAGCTTTAAATCTTAGGGACGCGAAGAGGAAAACGGAAAGTGGGCAGCGAGCGTGGAAAAGGGGATGGCAATATACGTGCGGCCATTAAATTGGATTTTTAGTATAGTCGGCCACTCTCCCGCACACCATCCCCATCAATTTGCCTAGACTAACAACTCTATTTCACCCTCTTGAGCACCATACTCGAAAGTTTCAATATTTCAAGATTTCATATTTTAAAATTATTCTTGTATAGATACATTGTAAATATCTCATGTTTGGTTTGACATTATTGTGTATGTTGGGTTGTCTATGCGCGACATAGCTCTGAATATATTCATTTCGTGTAAACAAACAATATATTCATGTCTGTGGGTTTTGTCCCCGTCGTTGGCATCCGGTGTGAAAATTTCCGAAAACGTCACTTTCGACCGCGTTGTGCTAGCATATTGTTATTGTTGCTGTCTGAAGGGGTTTGGTTTAAAACGGAAGCGTCTGAGACGGACGCAGCGGAATATGCACGGCGTCGGATGTATGCAACCAAACACACAAAACCGCTTGACGCGGTAGTGTTGGTTGCGCGGCAGACATTCGCAAACATTATGCGCTATAGTTTCACTAGTGCATTTGGTTTATGTTGTGTTGGGGGTGTTTTGCCGGCGGCAACATTGTCGAAATGCATTTGCATCCGAAACAACCGTTGACAAACAACACGCAAACTACAAAAGATATTATTTAACATAACCTAACATAGATTCTTTTATATTCAACTACACATTGTATATTTCATCATAAATAATTATTAATGTTGTTTAATGAATCGTTATGTTCAATTAAAATATTTTCCAAAGCAATCACAATTCACTTCATTTCAAATTTAATTGAAAATGAAATAAAACGAAAATTTATGCACACACAACGCACCAACACACATAGCGATATAATTTATTATTAAATACGTTGTGGTTGCACATGCGCCGATAAATACGAACAAATTGCGTGTGGTTCCTGGCCACGGTGATGGCGTGAATGTAAAGTAATCAATATGCAAATTATCGAGTGTGATTCGGTTGCATGCTGCTAGACTGCAACCAGACGTACTCGAAGTGTAATTAAATTCTGTGTTTGGATACATACCGAAAATTACATTTTTTTATCGTGCATCTGAAAAATCATCACAGATGGCACAAGTTGTTAAAATTGAAGAGTGGTTTAACGTAAGTGCGTCAAGTTTAACAAGTTCAGAGCACTTGTTGGCACTGCAAGTCGTAGTCGGCACTCATCGCGAACTCATTGTCACCATTACGCTTTAGCTTCGTGTAGCTTTATGTGCTTTATGCGCTTTACGTGCTATATGTCGGCAGTGCTTTGCGATTCGAGTACACACGAGTGAGCACTGGTTCAGCCAAGTGTTGCACTTTCAAAGCGAACAGCAAAAAAATAATGAGGTCAAAGTGTCATAAACTTACAATGTAGTTCTATTTTTATTTTTAATCATTACCACACTGTATATTAAACTAGCTTTTGCCTGCGACTTCATCCCGGTATTGTTTAATAAAAATATAATTCGTTTTTTCTCTCTTGTTCTAGACATAGTATGTGTCAATTCTATTAATAAGATTCGCAATTTTATTTTAAAGAAATTAATTATATAAAGAAATGCTAATAATGCACTTCAGCGCGCCATCTCGGATTCAACTATTTAACTATAACTATGATTGAATCTCAATTCCAACTTTTATCCTATAGAAAAGGGATGTCTTTACGGTTTTCCCGGCAATTATTCGAAATTTTCTCGCTGTAAAAACCATCCTTGGACTTTAACGAACATTTAAAAAAAGAATTGGCCAAATTGGTCAAGGCGTTATTGAGTTATATTATATTATCATATTATATAATATTAAATATATGTATATGTGTCAGTAATTTGAAACTTTATCCACAAAATGCTTTATGGGGTGGATTATAACCGTAGGTCACGTTTCGGAATAGTAATAAATGTGAAATGTGTGAAATATAGATAAGCGCCCGCCATGTTGTTCCGGTACGCTGTCATTTTCCGACATTATTCATACATTTTCTGGTTCATTATTTAGTTATGAGATGTCGCGCGTGCGCATGTGCAGTGTGTGCACATTTCATCTCCCTGCAGAGCATACTCTTTTGTTTAGTCGAATTTGATACGGCTTTGTTCGCGCTAGTATTGTTATTCGTTCATTTATCGTCCGACATTCAATTCGCACTAAATAGGAATATCGATATCAACGTGAGCCACAAATGTCACACTGCCACACACTGACGTGTAGAGAATCATCTTCTATCTTCATCTTCTATTCTCTGCGGATTTCAAATGATAACTTGGTATCATTTATATCATTTATACACTCGCATCGTTCTAAATGTCAGTTGTGAAATTCACTTAACAAATGAATTTCTATATAATTCAATGTACAACATTCGCGAGGATTAAGATTTGTTAGGATTAGGATTTATGTCTGCTTAAGAAATTCTATTACATTATTACATTACACAAATTATTTCACAATAGTTAAATGTGTAAGATTTTAGATCCAGTAAAAAGTTTTCTGTAATTTTGCTTTCTTTATTTGCCACTAGATGCCGTTGCATTTGAGTGAACTGTATACTACTTTTCTAGCGATGTTTATCTGTTGGTTCTCTTCGATTTTCCCTTCTCACTCATTTTGTATCTATCACTATTTGCGATGAATTGTCGTTGATAAAAGATGCGAAACGATAACTACATATTACTTTTCTTATCACTTGGTCATATCATTTTACTACACTACTGGATAAAACAGAATAACACAATTCTGCAGGAAGGGCGGTGTGATGGTCTTAAATACAGTTGATTATAGTCGATGATAATCACAATGTGGCACATTTCACGCGTAAATGTATGACGCTTAGATTAAAACACTGTGATAAACATGTTGACCACCTATTTTTTTTTATTCAATATTGAAATTTTAATAAAATCACAAACGCGATAAAATAAACATGGGACATATTGAAAAATTCTCATAAAATGGAATAAACGTGTTCGAATGTGTAATTGTACGTTGGGTTGCATATACTGGTATATACATGTATTGTATGTATAGTTGCATATGTTATATATGTATTCGCATGTTTTGCATATAGTACCTTGGAATGCACTTTATGATACATTGTCTTCCTGCAGCTGGGAATGCGAGCTGATATAAAAGTTTTATAGCACTATTCATGCCCCGGAAGCTACTCTATTTCATTTGCAGTAAAATTACGCGCACAATAAAGACGCCAACGATATGAAACTCACACAAACAAATAATTACTAATTTGCATATATGACTAACGCAAAACTACTATGCAAAATAAAACAAAACAAAATGGTCGACATTGGATTAAAAAAGTTTTCAATTGCTTGTTAGCAGTTAGCTGTTCACGTTTGCAAATTACTTTTTTGTTTTGTTGAGTTGTTGAGGTGGGTGTTAAGTGGATAAATCGTAAATTTCCGCATTTCCGGTTATCATTCACGCTTTCGTCTACTCACTCACCGGTTTGTTCACGCATTTTAGTCGTGTGTGGTGGTGAATATTTCACTGGATTGGACTGGAACTGAACTTGGGAGTTGGTTTGCTCCGGATGTCGGAAGTGTAATCGACGATGCCAGGATGAACAAAATGAACGAGACGTACAAGACGCGTATTGAACTTCCGCAAACCGAATCGTGAGAGTCATGAGAGTCATGAGCCAAACGTAATTTCCACCATTTCATCATTTCCACAATTTTCACATTTTCACAGATAAACACTTCCATTATTCACGCAAATTTAAAATGACATAAGGATTACCTCTCTACTACATATTTTCTATAATTTTATTTCTACTTTCAATATTTTCTTTTCTTTTGTGATATTTTTATTAGACTTTTATGTAAAAATCGAAAATTCGTTTAGTGCGGGCGAAGGTTTTACTAAGGTGTTGGTCTAGGTACCTTACCCTTGGTCCGTATATCCGTATAACTGCTCATCCCTTGGGAATCCAACGCGGCGCAAATTTTCTTTTCGTTCTCCTTTGACGTCGAAGTAGAAAACTTCTACACGTACTGCACTCTCTTCGATCGCAGGAATGCATAGGGTGGTGTATAGGAATTGCATCTACAACCCTCACACACACATAAATACAGCCCTTACAATTCCTTTGTACGTCTAGTTCTATTCTTAGTTCATGTCTGATCGTCTATCAGGTGAAATAGTTCTACTTCCATTTAAACTTCAGCTTCAACCCGTAGATAATTATATATTACTGAATAAATATAGAAATAGCCACAGATGGCGTTACTTGATAAAATGAAATTGTTGCTTTATGTAGTTGTATGTAAGTTTTAAGACGTCATGCGTTGTTGCGTCAGGGTAGGAATTTACGACTGCGGATGTCTCACAGTAGGGGTGCAGTGTGCAGGGTGCAAGAATGGCGAGAAATAGCGAAACGCCGAGAAATAGAAAGATATACGATTCTTTTTCCTACACGTCTCACATCTGGGTCTTAGTGTTTGGAGAGGGTCTAAGAAGGAAGCATTTTTCTTCTTGTGTTGGTCTACAATACGAATGACTCATACACTAGGCACACTCGACGGAACTTTTTCTATTCAATCATATTCACACATCTAAATAACAAAATATTAACGTTAGGCAACCCAAACTACATAATAGTGAATTATTGAAGTGGGAGGAGTAAAAATGTACTTTTACTCTAGTTTTCTTATTGATACAAGCTTTCTTGAGTTCTTGACCAATCTACTTCGTATGTTTGAGAAAATGTATAAATGCACGAGCGTTCCCTTGAGTTGCTCTCGCGTGTGTTTACTTTACAAATGCAATTTCAAATCGTCTCCACGTCCGGCAATCCTGCGAGACGCAATGCAGTCCGTTGGAATTTGATTCGAAATGCTAGTTTAATACAGAGTGTTATAAAATAATTTTAAAAGTTTAAAGAAAATATTTTATGGAATAAATTTCTGTATTTTTATTATGTTTAAATAATTCTGCTAAAATTTTATTTTTTAATGGAAAAATGTGTGAAATATTTGAAAAAATATGCGCGGATGAAGAAAAATACGTGGCGGATTGTGATTCTTGCGAATTTAAACTCTCGCCACGGCGCCAGACAGGATAACTTCCCAATCCAATATTTTCCTCAACGCAGCACACACACTGCACCCAGCCAGACATCATCCCCCCCACCACCGCATCAAAGCCATACTTTCCTTTACATTTACAACCACTTTCTATCTTTACACATTTTTGTTTACTTATTTCGATAATATTAATTTTTTAAATATTTTATTTCGTTTCGGGTTGATATAAGCGCGTCACGTCGCCGCAGGTAGATGTAAAGTAACGTCAGGTTTAATTTTATATGATTCGTAGCCATGGGGTTTCGAAAATTGCGAAAATTCCCAAAACGTGACTGTTTCGGTTGTTTCGACGTTGTGTGAACGCGCACACGATGGGGATGCCTAGCGTCGGCGTCGGTGATCGATCGACCCGGGACGGTCGTGGCGCGCGCCTGCAAACCCCTTCCCTGAGTGCGAGTGCGAGTCCATCCCCCCTTGCACTCCTGCACTACCCTCAGTCGAATCGCCGACCCGCCAAACACCCTCCAACCACACACATACACCCAACACACACACATATACATAAAAATAGAAAGAGGAGAAGGATAAGAGATGAACAAATGCCTAACGAAAACAGAACGAGGAAAAGACCAGCAGGAAAGCTATTCAAATGTAAAATACTCTATGTGTGCGACAGAGATGCATATAGGAGGAATATACAGTATGTTCACAACTGGTAGATGTAAATGTTTCGCGACGCTCTGAATGAAAACACGCTCACACAAAAATGTGTGAATGTGTGTGTGTGTGTGTATTGAAGTGGGGGGAAACACGCCGAGCGTCGCGACGCGCCGGCCGGCAGACGCATCGACGCCGCGACGACGTGCGCACCGTGATCGCGATAGACGCGTCGCGACGCTTTCTCCACGCGTCTACCGGACGCATAACGCCGGAATATCATTAAATATTCGTATCATATCGACGTAATTGTTAACAACAATACGATTAATTATCAATTCATAGAGTCATAAACGGTAATATTAGTGTCTGCTTAATTAAATAAATTAAATATTATTAATTAAGTAATAAAATTTTTAGTTTTGGTATATGTAAAGTGTATGAAAACAAACGAGAAACGTGTTCAGTGTTTCGTGACTAATTGAATATTTAAGTGAATTTTAGTGCATAATTTACAACGTATTACAAAGTAGTTATCAGAAAATAATCATCGTGTTTTGGAATATTTCACACCGTGTCAATATTTACAAAATGGTGAGACAATGTATTAATATTTATAAATTCTCAGGAATTTTAACAACAACTCCACATTGTTTATAAATTCTACGTCAGTGAATTTGTTATTAAAATAGTTATTTATGCACTGCAAAAGTAATGAAAACAACAGTTAAAAATAGATAATTTAAAAATAGCAATAATAAATTTGCTCATTATTCCACTAGTTTTACTACAAAAACGTTGACATTTTATTAAATTTATTAATATACAAATTTTTGCACGCGACTTCGTCCCGGTAGTGTTTAATAAAAATGTAATTCATTTTTACTCTCTTGTTCTAGACATAGTGTGTGTTAATTTTATCAATAAGATCCGCAATTTTATTTTAAAGAAATTAATTATATAAAGAATTGCTAATACTGCACTTCAGCGCGCCATCTCGGATTGAACTATTTAACTATAACTATGATTGAATCTCAATGCCAACTTTTATCTTATAGAAAATGGATGTGTCTTTAGGGTTTTCCTGGCAATTATTCGAAATTTTCTCGCTGTAAAAACCATCCTTGGACTTTAACGAACATTTTAAAAAAAGAATTGGCCAAATTGGTCTATGCGTTGTTGAGTTATGCGCTTACGAACACATTTTGCGATTCATTTTTATATTATAGTGCTATTTAACTTATATTCAAATTTGTTTTTAAATGCCTTATTATATTAATTACTTCATGCTTGTTAGTAACTTTTGCTCTGCGTACTTAAAGTCCGTAATTTAATATTGCGTTTAAAATCAACTTGACTTGCAATTTGCTGCTTGGCTGCACAACAATACATAAATCCCGAGCGTTNAATTTGCTGCTTGGCTGCACAACAATACATAAATCCCGAGCGTTTTATAAAGTTTTTTCTCACTATCCTAATATTATGTGCATAGTACTTACTTACTCACTCGTATCCATACATACATTACATTCAGTTACATTTAACAACAGTAGCACAAGTTTTTGCATTTATTTCTAGCGATAGATACGATACGCTGCGGTTTTCTCAAGTTTCCTTTCAATTTATTCCTATTCAATAAATCTACGTCTGTTTCAGTTTTCATTCATGCAATTTTACAATGCTGTAACATCTGCGTGTTAACGATAAGAATACAATGTCAATTGATAAAAGCGATAAATGTTAGTATTGGCAGTTTACAAATTGATTTGATTATCAATACAATTTTGTTAAGTTGAATTTGAGACGTTTATCGGTATTCAATAAATTTAACTTTTTAGGACTTAAAAAAGGGAAAAGTTTAAGAAAAAAAAAGTTGTGATAAAGTTAAGTAAAGGATAAAAAATAAATTGGAGGTATTATTATTGATTTACGATTATAGATTTAAAAAAAGTTTTATAATGTGTTTGAAGTATTTTGGACACATTATATTCTAAATAAGTTTTAAAAAATTTTGCCTCTCCATAGAATTCACATAACTCACGTTTCATCTTTCCTAAGCTCCAAATGCCAAAGTAATATTATTCAAATCGGTTTCTATATGTGATAAATTTTGGATTACCTATGATCTATATGATCCAGGATTATCTAAAAAATATTGCTATATCCTCAACATTTCTTTATAATTTTTAAAATATTTATTATTTAAATTTACAAAAAAAAAGTTTTGTCACAATCAAAAAAAAATGCTCAAATTCATAAAAAAAATTGCGATATTATTTCTTTGTTGCTACTTTGAACTAAAATATAAAACATGAAATATGTCAGAATATAGCACATATACTTTTTATGAATCGTATAAAAATTTATGATTTTTGATGACTCATTTAGCAAAGTCCGCATGCGATAAGTTATTCTATGTTCATCAAAAACCTAGATTCATTTAAATTCTCCTGCAAAGTATCCCCGGCGCTACAGGCAAGGATGATACAGTAATATAGCTAGCTATAATATAGCAATGTATATATGTTGCAATAGTCAAGCCAGTATGGCGTACAGCCGCAAAGATGAAAGCAGCGTGCATAATTGAATTACTGTTGCAGTCAGCTCAAAATTGATTTCGTTTTACTCGCCTTTTTGTATCAATTTCTTGAATCGTAACTTATTATTAAAATATAATCTTATTAAAATTATGTGTATGTAAAATTATTCAATACTTCCAGTATGACAAGACTTTTTGGAGAAATCTATAATGTAAAAATTAATCGCAAAATATGTTGGAAAGCGCATAACTCAACAACGGCTAGACTAATTTGGCCAATTCTTTTTTTTAATGTTCGTTAAAGTCCAAGGATGGTTTTTACGGCGAAAAAAATTCGTATTATTGTCGGGAAAACTTTAAAAACAGCGTTTTTCTATAAGATAAAAGTTGGCATTCAGATTCAATCATAGTTATAGTTAAATAGTTGAATCCGAGATGTCGCGCTAAAGTGCATTATTAACAATTCTTTATATAAATAATTTCTTTAAAATAAAATTGCCAATCTTATTGATTGAATTGATATACTATATCTAGAACAAGAGAGTAAAAACGAATTACATTTTTATTTAACACTACCGGAACGAAGTCGCGGACAAAAGCTACGAGTAGTTTGATATAAATTATAAATTTAATATGATCCATGCTGCGTGTCCGAAATAATAATTTTACACACTTAATATTCAATATTTCTGGAAGATATCCACAAGATAAACATTTTTTTTTTATCAATTTACCCGAATTTTACCCGAAAACACAAATTCTGGTAACAATGACGCACGCAACCAAATCACGTGGCAAGAAACAATAACTTTATAAGAACCTAGTCTATTGTACTTCCAAAATATTGTGGGTGGTAGGAAGTGATCGTGCTGGTCGCGTGTGGCGTAACATAACACATATAAATTACCAATTATGATTCACCCCATAATACCACACATCCACCCTCGAATCAACTTACCCTCATGCCCTAATATTTTAACTTTCCAAAATTTGTATTGTTTGTATACCCACGTACTTTCGAGAGTTCCAAAGAATATTGTTTCGTATTTTAATTTCGTGTATTTTTACATATTTCACGAATTCTCTTTCGACTTGAGAATTTTATTTAAACTCTTAAAAAGTCTTACATTTTTACATGGAATATCTTTAGGGAAATTCTCGTCTCTTTAAAACCGTATAATCTTTACGATCCGCTTTCGTCCAGCACTTCTAAACTCCTCAGCATTTTTTAAAAACTTTTCCAAACTCGTGCTACGGAAAGAGCGCTTAATTTTAATTTTCTTTTTCTTCTTCAGGCGCTCAAAGACAACTTTTCCAGTGTTTTTATGCTCGACCACAAGGCTTAAATCAGAATATTTAAATTTTTAGATATTGAAGGACAAAAATACATTTCTGCTCCAAACCATGACTAAGCAAAATAATCCTGTAATAATTTTGAAACACCCTTTGTCTTGAATCCTTTTGGTCAAACCCAAATACCTTCAACCCTTCTGAAGTCCTTAAGATGTGCTTATACATACTGCATAGCCATATCTTTAGTTTGTCCAGTTCGAAGGCTACTTAATCCTTTCACGCTTCGAAACATCAATGCTTCCGTTTCCTCATCATTCACCCTTTTCCAAATTACCCTAAATTATCCTACGTCACGCTTAGTTTGACCAAGCTGGACCAAAATGGCCTAATCCTTCCTCTTAATAATATTAATCGCCCACGAATGAATATCTATCAAGTTAATTTTTTTTCTTCAACTTTTTCTAATGTAAATGTATGCAAAGTAATTTGTGTAGTAAATTCCTCTTTAGAGATTTACTAAAGCGATACGTTTAGCTCGGTGCGCGGTGTTCATTGTGCGTTCCAAACGTCTGCGCCTCGGGAATATACGAGAATAATTAATTCGTTCGCAGTTCATAATTCACTCGTGTATAAATAAACCTGTCGGTTGGCGTTGTGTGCATCGCGCATCGCCATAATGCATCCTCTATTCATCTATCTTTTTCTGCGTCTCTATACAGACTATAACACGTTGAGCGTTTTGCTTTGTTGCGCTTCGTTTCGCTTGTGAGGCGCTTCGTCTTCGGAAAGCTGCTCTATATCTAAAATTCGGTTTTCTTTGGGCTTTCTTGTGTGTCGCATTTCGTGACTGGCGGCTATTGCACGCCGCTGCGCGCCTTTTACGAACGTTCAACTCATCACGCAGTGAGAAAGAAAAACGAAATTCATTAGAACAACGAGTTCGAAAATGGAAAGCTTTTGTTGGAAAGTGAACGATATATACTGCGTATATACCTTGATATTGAATTGAAAACACTGTATTTTGATAACAAAGGAGCTTTTGTTCCGATTAAGCTTTATTATTATTGATATTATCTACTTAAAACTGTTGTATCATCGTTTTTATTATAACAAGCTTAAAACGCGTTTAATTCTATAAATTTTGAAAAAGCTTGAGGATATCTATAATATAAAAATGAATCGCAAAATCTGTTTGTAAGCGCATAACTCAACAACGCCTAAACCAATTTGGCCAATTCTTTTTTTAATGTTTGTTAAAGTCCAAGGATGGTTTTACAACGAGAAAAATTCGAATAATTGCCGGGAAAACCCTAAAGACAGCCCTTTTCTATAGGATAAAAGTTGGCATTGAAATTCAATCATAGTTATAGTTAAATAGTTGAATCCGAGATGGCGCGCTGAAATGCACTATTAGCAATTCTTTATATAATTAATTTCTTTAAAATACAATTGCGAATCTTATTGATAGAATTGACACATACTATGTCTAGAACAAAAGAGTAAAAACGAATTACATTTTTATTATACACTACCGGGACGAAGTCGCAGGCAAAAGCTAGTTCTACTATAAATATCGTTATTGGTACTCTGCACCAATGTGTGCGATTTATTTATAACCACAAAAAGAAAACAAAACTTAATGACGACGAAATTAACGAATTACCGCAACTAAAATAGCACCGGACATAAATTTAATAAAAGTAAAAGTGTGAATAGTTCGATGCGTTTATTTTTTGCTTGTAATTTTATCGCTACAATGTTTTTACATGTGGTTTTTCACAGAATTACAAGTTGAATAACAAGTTACAAGTTGGAAAGTTTTCGTGTTTTCTTCGTGCGCCTCGGACGTGCTTTGCTTGTCGTGCTTTTAGTTGTTACTTGTGTTCTCGGAAAAGCTTAAGACGCGCGATTTTCAAGACTTACTGAGGTTTTAAGGTGCGAGCCTTGTTAGGATATTTCAAAGTAAAGTTTTCGCAACTTATCAAAACTTTATTTGCAGTCAAAAAATATTTAAATAAAATATTGCTATCATTACTGTTGAATAAGTTAAGTTCGGTATTTATATGGTAACTCAAAGCATTCAATTTTAATTTGTTCATTGTTAATGTAAAAATAACATTTTAATTGTGTGTAATTTTGCAGGAATTTACTAATTAAAACTTTAAAACATGAGTTATGATACATTATAATACAAAACTAACAAAATTCCGTAGGATATTGTAAAACCCAGGAATTTAACGCTGCGCACAAAAATTCTTTGCATTTTGCTGAAATTCCGTTTACGCACGGTTTAATTAACATTTTTCCTGTGAACTATTAACAATAATTTATTTAATTCTAAGGAAGTTATGTTTGTAACTTCTTAGACTAAAACCTATTTTTTCTTTGTTACAGGTATGTTGAACTGCAATTTACATTAATTAAAATTAAACCGGTGAGTTCAAACAAAGTTTAAACACAAACATCAAACAGTATTTTTTCGTTGGGAGGAAATGTCTTCAAAGCCACATCACAAAGCAACTCAATCTTTGAGTACACATTTTCTTTTTTTTTTTGTATTCGCGTTGCAAGAAGTCAAAGAGTAGCAGAGAGCAAATATAAATACAAACATGTACAAAAGTACAAAGTTTCACAAAGTATCCTTAAAAGGAATATTTTTAACATATTTTTATCTGATAATTAATTTTTTTAAATTGAAATTTTTATTTGATGAAATTATTTTTATCTTTTTTGAGTATTTACGATTTAATTTGCTTAGTAAAAGGCGCGGTATGCAATGAAATTTCATAAAAACAAATTTAAACGAAGCGAACGAAATTAAACGGATTTTTATGACGACGGATAGAAGTAAAACCAAAATGGCTGCACCTTACGCCATCCGGCGATATGCGTTATTCTTTCCGTGGTTCTAAGAAAAAGATATACTGAAACGCGCTGTAATAACTCTTATGTTGCAATAAACCTTAAACTGATTTTACGCGCATTTTAATAGCGTCATTTCGGAATTTCAAGTTTAAGTTTCTAAAATACAGTGTGTTCCAAGCTACAAATATTTTGTAAATGATTTATTCCTAAATTACTTTTCGCGGAACATACTGTACGGGTTTTTCTTGAATAACCCGAGCCGGTACATTATGCAAGCAATATGCAAGCAATATGCGAGGGAAAATGGCGTTTGGGTTGAACCCTGATGTTATCATCATCATCATCGTTCTCATCCTTACACCTTACACTTCTGTGTGTATATACAGCCCTAAACAATGTGAAATATTTTCATCTTGTTTATTAAAATGAAGACAAACTTTTGAGGTTGCTTTTGAGGTTAGTGTGTTGTGTTGCCTATATTAAAGTCATATTTTCAAATGGTATATTAGCCGTTAATGCTATTAACGTTGTAAGAAGATTTTCGTTAATTTGCGCATGCACGCAGCACACGTCTTCTCTAATTACTGATTACACTCGGGGTGCTCCTCTAATTCCCTATTCTATTAAGTCCGTACGTCTGGGTAGTTTCAGTCGTTTGCCTCAGACGAGTAATCATTTAATTTTCCACATCATCTAATTACGTTTACATGCATGCCACAAGGTGACACTGCGTCCAACCCAACCTCGAAACATAACCTAACTTGTACCGACATAACCTAATTTCAGTAAAGCCGCGCTACAAAGCGCTGTGCTTTGCGAATTGAAAATCGTTTGAAGAAAACTTTACAAACAGCTCGCGTGTGTATACCTACACGAGATGTCGGCTACAAGATTCTGCACGTGCGTATTTGCACGTGTGTAAACTTTGAGTGAACTTGGCTGCACTGTGGGTAAATGTGCGTGTACGCTGGTGGAATTCGTGTATGCTTGGTTGCGTTCGAATGTTTCGGAGTTTAGACTTTGAGAGTTTGTGTATTCGGTAGATTTTGGAGGGTTGAAGCGTGGAATGTATACGAGTGTGCGATGTGTGTGTTGAACGTGCAAAGCACAAGATGAGATTTTCTTGTTTGGCTTATCAGCATAGCGGTAAAACCGAAATATGTGGAAAAACAAGTTTTAAGATTAAAATGAGTTCAAAGTTAAAGTGGTTCAAAATTGGAAATTTACAAATTAAATAACTATAGTAAAAGATATAAGAGAAGGATTTTGGAGTGATAAAAGTGGCAACAGCGCTAATGTCGCCACATCCGCTTTGCCATCTGATTTATTGTTTAATTAAGTGGCTTGCGCTCGTAATTGAATTTTCTTCGTGGCATTAGCATCCCCATCATCATAACCACAGCTAAGAACAGTCGTGAAGCACCTTTCGGAGAAAACCCCAGCCTGAGTAAACGAATAAAACTTTCAGAGGACACCGTCACATTATACCTCTACTTATGTTACTTATTATGGGCTGTAATGGAACTGCTCAGACTTGAAATTCATATAATACCTAAGATCATGATCATAATCATAATCATACTTTTAAGGGGTTGATCATTATTATAATTCTTATCATTATACTTAAGATGATAAAATTTTATCATCGAAACACTTTCAGTTGCTTTCAGATGCTTTTTACGGCTTTTAGGGAGAAAATTTTATTTACCGACAAACTTTTGCCGGCGACTTCGTCCCGCTTGTGTTTAATAAAAATGTAATTAGTTTTTACTTTCTTGTTCTAAACATAGTATGTGTCAATTCTATCAATAAGATTCGCAATTTTATTTTAAAGAAATTAATTATATAAAGAATTGCTAATAATGCACTTGAGCGCGCCATCTCGGAAACAACTATTTAACTATAACTATGATTGAATCGCAATGCCAACTGTGTCCTATAGAAAAGGCCTGTCTTTGGGGTTTTTCGGCAGTTATTCGAATTTTTCTCGCCGTAAAGACCATCCTGGGGCTTTAACGAACATTTTAATAAAATAATTGGCCAAATTGGTTTAGGCGTTGTTGAGTTATGCGCTTACTAACAGAATTTACGATTCATTTTAATATTATAGATTTAAAAATAGGGCGTCAAAGTTTATTTAACCTAAAAATGTACATAAAAGATATATTTGGAGTTTAATTTTGTTAATTTCTTCACGAACTTTCTTAATCAGTGACAAAGTTTATATTTTCTTCGCGTTTTAACGTGTATCTGGCACACGCAGTTGCATTTTACTGCACTTCCGACTGCTACCGGATTTAACGAGTCTAACTAGTGTAACGAACTAACGTCCATCCAATTATAGTCTAACAGTAACTTTTCTTCAACTTCAACTTTAATTGAAAGCCTATTTTGGTTTATTTTATTTTCATTTCGTCAAAGTTTTCTTTCACATTTCTTCCAATTTGTATTTTAATTTATTTATCTTATAAATCTTGTAATTCGTCCGAAGAAAATAAACGTGTACGAAAATGAAGATTGCAGATAGTTTAAGATAGGGGTATAAATTTAACTCAGTGTAACACCGTAACTCCATCGTAATTCTCCCGCAATTATAATGCAATTAGCGAAACACGTCGCAGTCGTACCGCAAACCGCCTTGTTCCGCCATATTGCTTCATCAGACATTCAGAATATCAGAATAATCTTGTTCCGCACTTCCGGCGGATTAATAATCTCATATATTCCTTTTCTTATTGCTCTATTATTCATTTTGGATCTGCTGCTGGCACTTTAAGATGGCGTCCTTGGTTTCGACAGCGCCCTCTCACACAGTTGTATGAAATTTTAATCAAAGCTATTATTTTATTAAGAACTATGTCTTTGTACGCCTTTCTCATCAAAGTTTCATTAACTTTGTGACATCTATACCCTATGGAGCAACTCAATTTTCTCACACTCAATATTATATTACATAATACTAAATAACACAAGTGTGTACTTTATAAATCGATTGTTCTACTTTGCTTTTACTATTTTCTGCTGCGTGTGGTTGTGTGCCTTTGTCTTTGTAATAGATATGTATATATGAGTACTGATTGGCTTTGTTTGCTTTGTGCTCGCCGTCCTACTCGAGTCTCGAGTTTATGCAATAAGTGAATTATTAAGAAGCTATAGCGAACGAAAGCTCATTATAACAAGGAAAGTCTGAGCGTAGACTTTTCCTTTCGGCGGCGTTATCTTTTATTTAGGGCTCGTCCTTAATAGGGTCACTACGGAATATAGAATATGGAATTATCTCTTACTTTGTGTGCTTGTGTTCTTTATTGAGCTTTTCTTGGTTTCACACTTATCGTAAAATATACAAAAATGCGTCATAAAGAGTAAAATTTTGCGAGGTTATCAAAATTTTATACCAGATTGTTTTCTTTAATTTAAAATTATGTTTATTTTTATTTTGCGTGTTTTGTGTTTATTTTTGTTTAACTTATTTAAGATATTCATGGATTTAATTATCTCGCTTCTGGCGGGATAACTGCTTTGCACTGTTAAGTATTTTAAGCTGTTGAGAAGGGCGTTTTTCAAGGACACCCCAGTCTAGTCTATTAATTTTCACGAATTTGTTTTCCATCCCATTCGCATTCTGTTTCACACGAGACTCTCGCTCCTTATACTCATCTTATTTCAATTTAAGTCTCATTTGCATTGTTTGCAAATAAATTTTCCGGTTTATACCGAAATTTGCGTAATTCTCATTTTCAATTCTCATAATAGCTCTGAGAATATAAAGCCAATACAATTCTGCTTAAACATAGGCGACTTTTAAGTGTAAGTGTAATGTTGGTTGCCTATAATTTAATGAATCACGATTCGAAGTTCAACTACTTAAAACTTCCTACCAGAGTTTATGAGATGAATTTATTTATGAGCGTGAAAGCTCCCAAGCTCGTTTTATGTAAATTTAGTCGTTCACTCTTTTCCGATATGTAAGCGAAAATTTGCAGCGCGGACGACCAGGAACACAATCAAATGAAAACACAAAAAAAGAAAGTGGAACGAGAATAGTTTTATTTTTATGTCCGGTTGAATCATTTGGTAGAAAGGAGTAGAAAAGGGTGGAGAATACAAATGGCGGAAAGCAATTGCAATCAAAATGGCAGTCGTCGAATGGTAATGTCCTCATACATTTTACAACGTGCCGGCGGAAACTGCACAAATACCATTAAATGAAGACATTTTTACAAAAGTCACCAGCAATAATAACCTAATTATTCAAACTGCAATTACTAGCAAAAGCATCAATCTGATATTTTTCTGTCTGTGATTTTTTTTTATTTGCATTGAAATGGGTGCAGTGTACGCAACCCAATATACCCACAGCCTATACGCTATTCATTCCTAGCCACAAACACGTTTAAGCACGTTGTTTTTCATGTTTCGACTATCGGTTTCCACGTCGCGCGCAACATTCATCTCGGCGCTCATTTAATTTTCATTTCGCTCGTTTATTCTTCTTCATTCTTCTTTGTGCGCAATATTCTTTCTTCATGTTCTATTTGCGCGCGGCAGCGAGCACGTTCGAAACGTTTGAGGTATTTGAAGCATTGAGGCATTGAGGCATTTCGCATTTCACATTTTAGCCGTTTGAGTCATCGGAGAGCTGGTTCGAATCCGGCGAAATTGAATTTGAAAGCCGACATCCGAAACAAAAGCACTGCGCGAATTCTGCAAACAGAAAATGGTTATACATATCAACTCGAAACTCACCACTCTGTGGCAAAAACTATAACTTTTGAAATTAACAAAATTAGTTTGCTGCAGGGCCCACAGATGTCAGCACTTGATACTAAAACTTTAATTTTGCGTTTTATTGCTTTTTAATGATGCGTTTTATGAGTTTTTGATGTCGGCCTAACACGAAGCGTTTTCTTTATTGATCAAACTGTTGATTTGAGGTAAATTTTTGCTTTAATTCCAGAAAATAATGCAAAAACAGTCTAAAGTCTTAGAATATAAGACTGTGTGCTTTATAGTCTTTTGCAGGTTTGCAGTCTTAAAAGTACTTATTAATAGCGTGTGCACGCACGCCCGGTCGTTTCATTTCATAACTTCCAGCAATTCGTTTCACTTGTTTCGCTTATTGTTTATTTCCTTTGCACTGTTGCCTTTTTGCTTCTTTTATTCGCATCGTGCATGTTGGGTTGCATTCATCGTTTTTGTTTTATCTCTGCGTTCATTCATTGTTTATGCGTTCGCCTGCGATCGTAAAAGTTAATTCGATTTCGGATTAATATTTATTTATGGACGCCATTGTGCGAACGAAGCCATTAAACCTAAGTTTAAACCGATTTACAGCGCTTGAATTCACACCATACACATTAAAAACGAGTAAAAATAGAAGCTTTGATGAAACTAGCAGAAACATAACCATGATAAGCGTCTCGAAAAAAGATGACGATGCATAATATCCTATCAAAATGCAGGAAGCAGCTTAATAAACTTGAAAAACGTAAAAAGTTGAGAATAATCATAAAGGGAATGATTATGTAGTGAAATAAAAAAATGTATGGACGATTTATTTTTATATAGGTCATTAATTTAAATAATATTGACCATGAGTATAAAAACTAATATATTACATCCCCAAAGAGCTTAATGTGCGATTTTACAATATCAGTATATCAGGATCTAAGCTTCATCTTCCATGATCTCAATTTCTGCCCTGTTGGCGCCTTGGGTTCTGGACCCGGTGCCTCCTGGGTATTTTAGGCTTTTATCCTTTATATGCCTTGTGGGACACTGTGTCTGCATTCCCAGTCATATCCTCTGGAATGCTTCGCAGGTCTTGGCACGACTTCCATTCGAGTCAATAAAAGTAATTTAGTAGTGTAACAGCATGCCTGATGGCGTCTGAACATTGTAACATCCGAAAACTGAAACTTAACCTGAAAAATAGAATATCAAAAATGCACGGACTTTAAAGGATATAGCAATGCAGGAGATTTAATAAAGGTCCATAAATGATTATTACTATTGGGAATATACTAGGATATATCCAAGGGTACTATTCATAGGATAGGATGGGATGGATCAGAGAAAATGTGCTTTGGACCATTTTGTGACATCAGGATAAATATATTCATTCTTGGGCGGAGATTTGGTTGGCCTTTGGCAGGATGCGTCAAAAGGATATTACGAAATATAAATTCTGAATATGGGTCAGATGTTTATAAGGTTCATTCAACTTCTTGATTTTAGTGTAGTTTTCTTTGCTTTAAAACTTAAAATGACATAAAACAGGAATATTGACTGTGGGAGTTAAGAAGTTCGTAATTTTCAAAGTTTTATACATCCCGAAACTTTTTGCCTTCTGGCAGTTTTCTTGTCTTTTCGAGGGTCTGTCGGTTTGGAATCTGATAACCCACGGACCCTTAGAACAGTATTAGAAGAGTTCTTTTTTACCAAGGAATAACTTTGTGATATTCCCCTTTTTTCTTTGTAATATCAAATATCTAGTATCTGAAGTAAGGAAGTATTAAGTGTCTTTTAAGGAGTGATAAACTGCCTAACTTTAAAGTTTTTAAAAAACTTTTTTTTCTTTTTAACATAAAAATTATCACTACTACCGCCATCTATCACTATTTTGTGATTTATTTACTGACGTCTGTGTCTGGACATATGCATTTTGCATACTGCCCATTAAATATTTGCTGATTGTTTGACTTGTTTGATTTGTATGCATCGTTTCCTACGTTTGGTTAAACTATTGTTGATTTGTTGGCCGTCCGCACTATTTACGCACGTCTCGCCACGCTGAGCTAAATCTGCAACCCTCAGCACATTTTCATACCAATTATCCTGCCAATTTTCCTACTTGTGTACGTGCACGTGCTGACAGATGAAATTTTGCGCATCAACATTCGTCCTCAACATTGTGTGATGTATTGCTATTTGTTCGAGCACCGTGGACCAAAACCATAACCATATCCAAACCCCCTCGATGTGCAATTTGCTCGTCTGGTTGCGCACCTAATATATTTCAAGCGTGAATGTTTTATTCTGTACGTAGTTGTGTGTCGCGTGTGCGATAATTAAATAACAGGCCATTTATTTCGAGCGATTCGACCGAAAAACATTCCGCTGTTCACACCACAGTGGGCTTAAGGGACAGAACATGAAAGCGCTTAACACAGGAAATCGACGTGGTTTCAAATTGTGCAAAACGCTTAAAATGCTTAAAATGCTTGAAATGACTGCAGGTAGATTGGCCGAGTGGAAAGAGAAAAGTGGCAAGCACTGAAAAGTGGAAATTTTGTTAAAGGGGTGCGAAATTACCACCAAGGGGAGAGTTAACAAGTATCTAGCTAACTAATTACAACTTGTTGTATTCCATATAACAAAGCAACATACACAACACTTTAATATTACTACATAAAGTGTCAATGTCCTTTAGCCTTCGGCCTAGTTCACATCTGATTAAACCCTTTATTCTTTATGCTATTCCCAGAGACTATATGCAACTTAATATACACATTGTCAACATACAATTTAGATTAACTACAAAACAGCTCAAACATGTTATAGCAACTTCCAACACATACCTAATTAAATGAGTGTGTGTTACACGTGTCACGTGCAATTTCTAACAAAAGTTTTTCGGTTTTGCGCTGTTTTAGAAAACAGGTTAGCGTTACGAATACCGCTAGGGTACGAGAGTTTAAAGTTACGAGTCGCGTGGGGCGACGAAGTTGCAGCGGTGACAATAGCGCCTGTGACAAAGTGACAATAACATCAAAGTCGAAGCGACGTGAGCGCAAAACACCGTGGCTAACGAATTAACCTTGTTTGCATGTTGGAAAGACAAAATTTCATACGTGACACACATGACAAACGTTCTACAAAGTGATATGTTAATTTTGCAGGAGTTGTAGGAGTTGATATAGTAGAGTAAAGTTAAGGTTATGTTAAAAGTTGTGGAGTTGGTTGCATGCATTTCTCATTTTTTACATCAACAGTATCTGATATGTCAGAGGTATCAAAAGACATTTTGTACTCTTTATCCTGATGTACTTTTATACTCTGTTCTCTTTGTGCGCGTTTCAGGCACGTTTCCTAAACCTAAAATCTTTTTCCTTGTATTTTTTTTGTCTTGCATCCAGGGCTTTAGCTTTAAAGAAAATTCTGTATAGAATTCCAGGACGAGTAACTTTGAAGTGTAGAGGCTTGAAATTCAATGCTGTGTTGCTGTTTCTTTCTATATTTTAGAAATATTTTATCTTTTATTTGAATGAAACATAGGCAACCCACGATACAATTAATGAGGTTATACTAAAACATATGCGCTACCTTGAGCTATATATTCAAGTGTTTCTAAAAGTAAATAAGCATGAAATAGATTTATTCCATCTGTCTACTCCTGTTAGTTGTATTTCTATTTATTCTTCTTCGTAAGGGGTGAAAACGAAAGAAAATACATGAAAAAAACCTCTAAGAGGAAAACGTCAAACAAATCAATCACAACAACTTTAAGTCTACCACACTTGCACACACCTTGAAGGTTCACACTACTTTCGCCTTCAGACCCTCAGTTTCTCAACCCTTAGGTATTGTCGGGGGTAGAGTTAGAGTAGAAGGAGAGTAGAGTACACACTTAAGCTTTGCATGAAAACACACACGAGTGTTGTTGTATTATACCGCCACCGAATGCGGTTTTACATTAGTTACCCTTAAACGTTCAACCCTTATTCTTACTTTTTTTAGCGGCACTAAAAGAAAAAAAATGAAGAAAGAATGTTTACAGTATTAATCTGAACAACACTTATCTTTGAAGTATGCGTAGATGACATTGATGTGACACACTGTATATGATAATATGACAAGATGTACTTGATGAGTATGTACCTGCGTTTGAAGTGTGCTAATTTATTTCCAAGATGTTTTCAAATTCAAATACCAAGTTTTAATATGCCGTTTATTGAAATAACCGAAAATAAATAAAAGAAATTCATTATTTGAATATTTGAATGAAAGTTTTATCTGTGCGCAGTTTTTTGATGTGAAAGACTTTAGGAGGGTGTGAGAATTAAAGCTGAGGGTGAAGATATGCATAGGGGTGGCGGATATTACGCCATGCAAAGACGGCGCGTAAATATTGAACGTTTTTGGTGTTTGACAGTTTGTCATCTGCAATGAATGAATGTGCGCGTGTGGAATATGCATGTGCAGAAAGGATGAAGGGGATGAGAGGGATGACACACACTAATGTATCACCAGTCAGCTATGCGAAGTATTTTAACGCTGGGAAACAAAATTAAACTTTAAAAATTCTATTTTAGACTAAAATATTAATGACTATACTATTTACTTACTTTATATGTGAAAGCTATTTATATATAGATGGCGGTAGTGATAAACATGAAAATATACGTAATAAATAAATAAAAATAAATTTGTACATGTCCATGAACATAATTATGCACATTTTAAGGGATGAAGATGTACACGCCGTTCAATAATTATTAAGGGTGGTTTTGACGTAGACGTACGCCGCTACTTAATTGACAGCAAAATCGATCAGTACTGTCTTCCATGTCTGGCCACGTGCATATTGCTCTCTTGCTCGCAGCCCTCTTCTAATTTAATAAAGCGTAAAATGAAAATAAAAATGAAAATGGTGATCGAGGCTTGGTGCTCGTTGGAAGCTACTCCCTTGATTAGGCACCAGGTGAAAACCTGATTAACTCATTACTCATTTACGTTTCTGGATTGATGTGTTTTTAGAAACTTTTTTATTATTGGACTTTGGTATAACCTCAATTTTAAATGGATAATTAAATGATGTATTACACGTTTTTATTTAATTTGAGATTACGCCTAAATGAAATGTCGTAGGGGGATGAAAAAAATTACAATTGAAAATACATTATTTTTGAATTTTCTATAATATTAAAATGAATCGCAAAATATGTTGGTAAGCGCATAACTCAACAACGCCTACACTAATTTGGCCAATTCTTTTTTTAAATGTTCGTTTAAGTCCAAGGATGGTTTTTACGGCGAGAAAAATTCGAATAATTGACTGGAAAACCCTATAGACAGCCTTTTTCTATAGGATAAAAGTTGACATTGAGATTCAATCATAGTTATAGTTTAATAGTTGAATCCGAGATGGCGCACTGAAATGCATTATTTGGAATTCTTTATATAATTAATTTGTTTAAAATAAAATTGCGAATCTTATTGATAGAATTGACACATACTATGTTTAGAACAAGAAAGTAGAAACTAATTACATTTTTATTAAACACAAGCGGGACAAAGTCGCCGGCAAAAGTTTGTCCGTAAATAAAATTTTCTCCCTAAAAGCCGTAAAAAGCATCTGAAAGCAACTGAAAGTGTTTCGATGATAAAATTTTATCATCTTAAGTATAATGATAAGAATTATAAAAGTGATCAACCCCTTAAAAGTATGATTATGATTATGATCATGATCTTAAGTATTATATGAATTTTTTTTAAACTTTAATAATATCCAAAATTGATTGTCAAAGTGACTGAAAATTATTTCAAATAATAGGTATTTAAGTAAACAATGCTTATAAGCGATTGCAATAAGTATTTTGTTTATAATTTAAATTATAGTTGAGTTCTCCCTTAAGTGACCCCCATTACCCTCTTTTACCCTACTATGTCTAGAACAAGAGAGTAAAAACAAATTACCTTTTTATTAAACACTGCCGATACGAAATCCATAAAAATTTGTTTGTATTTTGGGTTGTAAAGCAATTTAAATTACTTATCAGTATCATTTTAAAATTTATAAAAGTTTAAAATGCATATTTTAATTTCATAAACTTTAATTATCAGAAATTTCCAATTTATTTAATCATATTCATAGTAATTACCTCCGTAATCAATGCGAAAGCAACCCTTTCGGATGCGCGTGCAGCACATGTGGTGCACATTGGGCTCGCCACACCCCGCCGTGTTCATTTCATCCCTCACATCACGTTTCATGCGTTTCGCGTGCGTTTTGTCTGCATAGACTCCATGATGGTTCTCCAATATTCTCCATAGTGAGGTGGACTTCCACTGTGCACATGTTTCGCAATATGTGCAGTCCACCGCCCACCGCGGGGGTGGCACTCAGGAGGGTGGTTTGGTGGGTGCGTGCGCTGCATGCATGCGATGCGTCCCATTTGCAAACTATTATGGCGCTATTATGTTCGGCGATGCCATTGCAGATTGTGATACAATACACTTACATACAGTGTGTTCAAGGTATTAAATTAAAATAGTAATATTTGTTTATATTTTGTATTTTTTTCTGTAATTTAAGTTTTTTTAAAACTTTGAACACATTGTATATAAATCAAGGTATGTACAATGTTACCCACTGGTCGAAACTGTCTAACCGCACTTAATTTGAACCTCGCTGTGTCTGGATATGTAGGTATATATGTGGGGCGGCTAGACTAAACCGGCAGACGACGACATTGATTAAATAAGCAAGCCGCCATATTGACACTAATTACTCATTGTTATCCGGCTTAATAATCTGTGCGCGCCGCTCGCTATTATGATTGATCGCAGCCATCGAATAGCGCCAATCGAGAACGATAACCAAAAATCCTCTTAAAATTTATCACAATGCGCAAATTAATCACAAAAAGCTCATAATTCACCAAAAATTTAAAAACTTTTACCACTAGTAACCTTTCTATTTAATTTGTTGCAGATTCAAACATCAGATATGTATCACGTCGGATTATATCCAACCAGCCCCGTCTAGCGTCCTCTAGCGGTGAGTAGCGTTCGTTGGCGACGAAAATGTCGTCGACGACGTCAGGCAGCATCGTCGGCTATGAGAACAACAACGACGTGAAGTCAAAACGGCCGAAGACAACGCTGGCGCCGTCACGAGGGTGCACACCGTCGTTGACAGGTGCCTCCGGCTGTCAAAAACGGAAGCGGTGTGCGACCGTCCATCTTAATAATTTGTGGTCTTTTTGGTACGGTGCGCTTGGTACTGTTTTACAAGCCTACACATCAGTGAAATGCATCAAACGAATATTAGGTAATTAAAAAATATTTTAAAATTTGAATTTTACTTAACAATTTTGAATTTTTAAAGGTTATTCGGTGATGGCATGGCCAGAAGCTCATCCTCTTCCAATTTTGGAGATGAATGCAAGCTTAGGCCTAACTGCAGCCGCTGTACTTTTACTGCCATTTTTCTTAGCTTCAGCAGCGTTTAAAGTAAGTTTTAATTTTTCTTTAAATTTAGAAGAAGAAAAAACTAAATAAACATTTATTTTGTCCAGATTGGCAATTTAGCCAACGATGGCTTCAAGTTAGGCCGCCAGTTGAGCACGTGCAGCCGTGAGAAACCCGCCGACACGCTAGAAGGCGACGGTGGTTGCGGCCTGTTCAAACATGGCGGGCCTACTGCGCCATTCCTCCATCTTGTGATTGCATTCTCTCTTTTACTGCCGAAGTTACTCATGGAGGCACGACTCATCGAAGCTGGCCTTCTTCCACAAGGTAGGAATCATTTTTGTATTTAAATTTATTTTTATTTTTTTCTAACGACATCGTTTGGATATGCACGAATCAAATTCGAAGATAAAGTCATTTGTGACACACGATTTAACTTAAACAAAGCATTTCTTAATTCAATTCTATTCTATTGAATTCCATTCGATTAAATTCGAGCTAGTTAACTAACGCGATTGCATTTAGTTCTCGACGCTTGAATTATCCCAAAAGTGAAGATATTATTCATCAGTTTGCATTTAAATTCAAATATCTTAAGATTAAATACTATTAGCGCTAATAATAAATTCACCTGCGCGTTTTGGTTTCTGTTTTATTCTTCATATTTCTTGATTTATCAAATCTAATTTGACTTGCTTTGCGCCTGAAAACATAAGAAATTCTGAATCTGGAATTTCGGTGACGGTGCAGGATGTCGGACGTCGACATAAGGGAAAATCCCAAATTTTCCGCTCGCTTGAACTCAATCACACTTGCTCGAGAGTTTCCGCGACATTTTTCATCGCCAAACGCATTTTTCTTTTCATGACATCGACACGGAAATTCGTTTTACTTTATGCGTTAAAACTTCTTATCTGACGTTTGTATCACACGTGAAAATCATAAAAAAAAAGTTTTAGGTAACCTTAACTTTTAATTTGCTTTAGTAATATTTGATTTTATATTAAATAGTTATGAGTTATGAGGATTAATATCTTAATCGCATGCAGCATTAATCTGCTGCTGTGTTAAACGAGCATTGCGCGGATCATGTCTAATGGCGCTTGAGAAAGCGCATTCCACGTGGAACCACGTGGAACGGCTTTTCTTGCCGGAAATCGACTCGATTAAGTTGAGATGCGAAACTAATCGTTTTCTGTGTTTTGCAATGTATATACACTGTTGAATTTCTTGCCAGCCCTGCTTCCGGTTGATGATATTCGGATTGTGAACGCGCGAATTAATGTATTGTAACAAATTTGCTTTGAATTCCATTTCATACCGAACCAATTCTTAAAAATGGTTTGAGTAGCTCAAATTCTTGTTACGAAGGTATGCAACCAAATATACCTACTGCAAAATAGCCACTCTGTTGCCTACCACATATTTCTGAGTGTGGAGTAGCACGTTTTTTTATTTATCACCTCCGTTTCGTGATCCTGTATGCGTGCGGTTGCTTTTAAAATACGTTCGGTGGGCTGCACCCCTTGTGGTGCGTTTTTGTGTGATTTGTGCGTGATGCGGAGCGCATTACGAATTAACGCGCGGTTCGCACTGAATTCGTCCTTTTTCACATTCTGCCTGCTTTCTATCGGGAGGAATCCACCGGGAAGGAACATTTCGAATGTTCAAACGTTCAACTGGAACGTGATCGGAATTTTAATACAGGAAAATGGCAGGCTGGTAAAAAAAAAATCGTGAGAATGACACGTATTTCCGGTTTAGATTTTTGGTTTTTGTTATTGATTTTTTTTCAAGCCGATAGACAATATTAAATAAATATTTAACAACTTTTGGCGTGTTTGATAAAATCAATAGGTTTTTATTTATACAAAAATCTGAAAAGTATGAAATTCGATTTTAGTTTATTGTAGAATTAAATGTAATACAATTAAGCGTCATTTTGAAAGTAATTTTGATATTGTGACTCAATTATTACAACTATCAGTGCAAAAAAAGAGCTACATACTCTTTGTCTACCATAGAATCATGTAGCTTATTCCAATTTTCTTAATAGCTGTTAGGTTTCTTGTTATTTAACGATAAAGTAGACCAGACGTTGAGCCAATAGTGAACCACTTTTTTTATGTAATAATCATCACAATTTTTCATCAGTCTACAAGTTTCAAGTAATACTTAAATGCTACAGGGCTTATAATGTTGTTAACTAATTTAAGAACTAGATAATTATCAAAATTTCGCAGCACTTACACAAGCGTCATAACTATAACACAATATTTATGAATTAACTTGAATCAAAAAATATAAAATAAATCAAAATAAAAAGAAATCAATGAAAGTACTTCTGGAAAAATGATTACTTATTATTATATTTACTTTATTTTATTTGTGATCGTACTGTGGGGTATGTTGTATTTTCGACATATTTCCCTAATATTTGCACCTTTACTTATTTCGTCAATTGCTTTAAACGCATCTTCCTCCTTTTAGTTAAAAAAACATTCTTTTGGCAGCATTTTGTATACAAAAATGTGGGTGGTCAATTACAGGAATAAACTCTTGGTACAGATATTACCAGTAGTAAACCACTGGTCTACAACTGGAACATTGTGAATAATGGTATTCTTTTTGTTATAATATTTTATTGCAGCATTATGTAAACCTACATGTAAGAGAAAAAATAAAAAAATATATCAAAAAGCTAAATCACCAATTGTAGACCAAATGGTATATTACTGGAAAAGCATTCAATTCGAGTTCCAGTAGTTTACCAATGGCAATTAATGATTTAAATTAGCATTTTCAGATTAAATAAAACGTAATATTAATGCTTCACAGTGCATAGTTCGCAATTGATTAGAAAAGCGGTTACAGAAATTGATATAAACAAAGATTTACACTGATTTAAGAAAACTTTCCGTCGACGTGTCGCTTATTAGAATGGCCGCTCGAAACGAAGTGCACGATTGTCGTTACGAATTTTGCTTTAAAAACTGATGTGGATGGCGTGTTTGTCGGTTTTTTTTACGACTATATGATTCATAGAAGTACGACAGTTCTATCAAATATTAAAAAAGTGGCGGAAAGTTCGACAGAACGTTAATATTTTAATGTAAAAGTGGAAATGGTGCACTACTAGTACCTGGTGCGGCACTGGTGCACCCACCCTATGATTGAATCTTAATGCCAACTTTTATCCTATACAAAAGGGCTGTCTTTAGGGTTTTCCCGAAAATTATTCGAATTTTTCTCGCCGTAAAAACCATCCTTAGACTTTAACGAATATTTTAAAACAAGAATTGGCCAAATTTGTCTAGGCGTTGTTGAATTATGCGCTTACCAACACATTTTGCGATTTTTTTTATATTAGAGATTAGATTAACTTCTGTGGGATGTTACTTTGCAACCACATGTTTTAAACATAGTTTTGCGTAAATCTGACTTGAAAAAATGGCACAAACCTGTTCTTCTATTCTAACCTAACCTATCTTGAATCTGTACAGCGTTGAACAATGTACATGACTGTAATCCGATACGAAGTGAAGATTTACGAGCTTTGCGCCAACCTAAGCGGCTTTGATTAAAATTTACACACCTTGCGATACTGCTTTACACTGTAAACCTTCTGGAAACACCCTTAAATCAACTACTCTTGAATTAAAATAAAAACCAATTTCTCGATGAATATTAATTACATTACACTGTCAGTTTTGATGCAATACTTGTCTCAAACTTGGAACAAACTTATTCCACTATTATTCAACTGTCAATTGTCGATTCTCGCATCGGTGGCGTGAGTTTGATTGTATTTGTAATTTTGGCTTCTGATTCCCCTGACATGAAGACAGAATGGTTATCAGACTCTCAGACCTTACACCTCACATAGTCTACAGACGACGGTGTACAATCGACAGTTCTCTCACATCTTGCATCTTGGCGAGATGCTTGATGTTCACCGTTCGCACTAACGACAAGAGTTTGCTTACCTACTTCGTATGTTGAGTTCGAAGTAAGCATTGAAATTTGCTAGAATTCCGTACACGAGAGGCGTGACAGACAGTTTGGAACTCGGCATGGCGTTTACACAATTGCTGCCATTTCTCAGAGAGCATCGTCCTGCTCGGAAGTCGTGGAAGCGACGCTCATTCATTATGAATGACAAGGACTTTGTCGTCTTCTGCGCGGGTACACTTTCCACGCTTCTCAACTCTCAACATTTTCGAAACTTCTCGAATTCTTAGGTACTGGTACTACTCTCGGTGATTGGGTGTAAAACACCGTGAGATGTTTGCAAGCTTTTTGGACTATTTAGGTTTTAAGTGAAGTTAAAGATGCAGCAAAGTGAAAAAAAGTAAATTTATTGTGTACATAAAAAATAAAGCTCTCGAAATGAGGTTAGGCGAGCACGCTGTTGTTTTCTGTTGCTTCTGTGCGCTGAAAGTGAGTGATGGGTGGGGGGGTTGCATGCCTCAGGAAAAAGAAAATTATAAAATGAGAAAATGCGAGAATACAAAATAAAAAATACAAAATTACAAGCTTTTTGCCGACTTTTAACGTGTAAAGTGTGGAATGCTTTGGAATCCCTGTCAAAAGTCAGTCAAAACAATCACAAAAATAAGATTAATATGTTTTCACAAAACTGGAAAAAAAGCAACAAAAAAACTTAAAAAATTAATTTTTGAATTTGATTCCAGAAATGTTGGTATTAATTTTGTAGTTCTCGTTGATTTTACTGTAAAGATAAATAATTATGCTTTGCTTGCATTTCACGATCTGTTACTCTCTGCGTTTCGCAGATCGTTGAGCCATTTATCATGCATTATAACGAATGCGTTCATTAAGCCCAAACGCACACACCTTCGCATCTTTGCTACTTTGCTGCCTGCCTAAGTACCTACGGGTTTTGCGTTTCGCTTTCCACTTTCCGCGTTTTGCATTTTGCTTCACCTGCAATCCAGCAAGATTTATGTGCTTGCTAAAATCTTCCTCAACTTCTTCCTCTCGTGTCTCTTAACGTTTTACTCCTTCTCACCTGCACATGGTCTTGTTTTATTTATTGTCCTATCGTTTTCGCTCATTAAGCTTAGTTTTCCGCTGGAGTTTCCCTACACTCTACCTCTTCCTACACTTTACTTGAGTTAACTTTGCAATCATTTTCTTTACTTTAACTTTAGTTTTAGTTCATTAGCGCTGAGTAAATTTAAATTACTTTCCAAGTTTGTCATAATATTCATTATCACAAAGATAAACAAGAACTTACCACTGCATTAATTTTGAAATGCATGAATGTATATTATTTGCACAATTCCGGTTTGTTTTGAGTCAGTTTATAATTTAATTAATGAATATTTTGATGATAATCAGTTACAAATACTTTAATTATAATATACTAGATATTCTCGTGCTGATTAAATTTTAATTAGACGTTTTTAGTTACATTAATTTTTGTGGTTGATTGAAATTTAGATTAGTGGTGTATCCGACCAAAAATGACCGGAAACCTCAAATTGAGTTGTGGAATTTTTGATGCAGGAATTTTTAGTCGGACTTCAATTACCATACCATAAATAATTATCGTCGCGCACCGCACGAAAATATATTTTAATTAAAATTTAATCATTATAATCACATAGCTTGGGTTTTCGTAACAATATTTTTAATTAATTCTTTTAATTAGATTTTCTTTCGGTCGGATTACTTAAAAGTTCTTTTTTTAAATTTACTTCTGCCTAGGTATTGATTTTATTGATCCTATATAACATGTCAACATTTAATTAGGTCTTCTCTTCAATTATTCCCTCATTCGACATTCGCCAATCACCGTATCAAACGTTGAAACGTTCAAACCGTCGAAAGGCTTCTCAATGTCTCATTTATTTTTCGCTCACTTGAGTTTTCCCAAGCTATTCTTTCGGGCTACTTGCTTTGTACTATGGGTTTCTGTCTTGAAGCTTCTTGAAGGTTTTCTTTCAAGATACACTCAGCACTAAGAAATAACAGACTGAAAGATTCTTTAGTTTAGTTTATTTAAAAGAAAATTACGTATTTTACTGATAGTTTATTTGAATTTCGTTTCTTTTTTTTTTGTGGGCAATAAGAAAAATCTTGTTTGGATAGAATAAATTGGTTTTCACAATATATTGCTTACTAATTGAGCTTGGAATGAGCTGGGAAATGAGTGTGAAAATTGGAAAAGACCATAGAACAACAAAAACGATTAATGAATCTTTCTTGCGTACATAGATAAAACACAGAAATAAATAAAACTGAGTTTGTCCTTGAAAAAAAAAACTATCACGGTATGATATGAAAAGTTTCCTCCTAAAGTAACAAAAATCTGTATTTTTTGTTGAGTCACCGTCACAACTCTGGACTTTTTCGTCCCTAAAACATTTTCTCTCCCCTTGGTAGTGCAGTGCAGCCACTGCCAAAACGGCAAAAGTTTCTGAAGAAAAAGGAAAACCAACGCATCGATTGCGTTGGGGTTTTGGCTCCGGTTGAGAAATCCGATGCAATTCAATGCAATGATATTGATGGATCTGGCCATAAATAAAACTACTTTCTCGGTTTCCTGTCGTTTTCGATCGTTTCTAGTCTTGTGGCTATCGTCCATCGAAAAAAGAACGGAAAAACGCCTCAGACATTCTCGATTACTTTTGTTTTCGTTCAATTTACGGAATCCTTTCATTTTTCATTCTGTTGTTTCTGCTGCTTTTGTTGTTCTTTGTGCTTCGGATCGATTTTTATGTTTTTTGAAGGTTTCGAAACACTCTGGATAAAGTAACTATTTCATTTTTATGGCCGAGGGGGTGATTTGACCGAATCATATTTTTGGATGGCTAAGGGTATCTAAGAATATCTACAAATATCTATACACTTGACTCTTGAGATACTCATATCAGTAGCGTAGACCTACTAAAAAGAAATCGGAAAGATTGCAATATCATAAATGTAATATCCCTTCATGGAAGATTATTTTTTATTCAAAACATTTTTCTTTTTCTTTCTCTGTCATTTAAGTTTAATTAATGTTTTTGTGAGACTTTGTGTTAATGATTTTCTGTTTTGAAGAATCTCATATTGTGGCTTAAAACTTGACGTCAAACAACATAAATCACTGTTTTTCTGCATCCCTGCGTCTTAGTGCTTACTTTTTGCCTTCCACCCTTAAACTCCAGAGAGTTGTAGAAGTTTCTTGAGTTTTAGCTGTATTGGCTCCAGTTTCCTGTTTGTGATAACTTTTGTTGTGCCCATAATGATTGGAGTTGTTAATATGTTTAATTATTTCTGTAATTAATCAAATTAATCATCTGACAGACAAACAGCAAACACGATTAATATTTATTTTGCACGCACATGTTTACTAAACATGATAAATTCATTATTTTTATTTTTGTGAAAATATTTGTGAGGATATTGTGTTACCTCATGCGTAAAATATGAAAATGATGAAAAATGTGAAAATGCAAAGGCAAGAATAAGAATAAATTCCGTATTATATGTCTCGTAAGAGGAATAAAGGATTCTAAAAATAGCTGAAAAGCTGTTGTGATATATTATATCTCCTAGAGCAGAAAATAGTCTCGAGTAGGAGAATAGAATAATTGAATTGTGATATAATACTGCATAGGCAAAATAGTCGCGTTGAAAAATTCAAAATGGACGTCAAGTTCATGCAAGTTCAAGATAAATAAGTTTATGAAAACTTTAAATGCACTGGATATCAACTATTCACAAAGTAAATATATAATATTTTAAGAAATAATTACAGTAGTACAAAACTATCACAGAAAACTACAAAGTACATTTTGAAAATGGGAAAATAGCGAATGCGCTTTTATGTAACATCCCAAAATGAGGAACTTGCAAGTTGTAACTGCAACTAGGACAGAACACCAAAGAAAAACAATGCGATACATATGTAGAACGCGCAACTCGAACTGTAATTGAAACGAAACGCCAACAAAAACATAGTTTTCTGAAAACTCCCGGAATACAAAGCGGAAAATGTTTCGTGGATATTTAGGTCAGCGAATAATGCAGTCGTTAGCACAAAACTACAAATGTGACAAGACAATAGCGAAAAAAGATAACAAATGTGAAAGAAGCAAGAGTACAATATAAATAAAACAATGTATGCAACCAAACACACACTAAATTAAACTATTATACGCGAAATACTGAAGCTTTAAGTCGGAAATAACCTAAAATATGAAAATTATTACTGGAAGTGTGCAAGAAATGACACCAAATGTGAAAAATGCCGCGCAGAGCATAGTTCTGGGTAAAATGATAGATAAGAACACATTGAACTGACCCAGAAGCGCGTCGAAGTGGAAAATCTCCATATTTCACGTCCAACATGAGTGCACAGTCGAGTTAAGTCAAGTAAGAAAAATTGTGTGAAAATTTAGCAAGAAAATCTATTAGAATGCGGCAAGTTTAAAACTAACTCAAACTTTCGAATGTGTAAAATTTCTTTTTGTGTATTTTTTTTTACTATTGCAGGGTAAAAGAAAATGGCGTTTTTATTTTTTGTTGCTTACGTGATTTTATGCCTTTAAAAGTATCATTAAAACCGCATTAAGTCCAAGTTTCAAGATTCTTCGAAACCCCAAAAGTAAAAAGTTAAATCAGGATGAAAAATGATTTTTAAAATGCTTGTTTCCTTGATGCTGAAATTTTGTAGTCGCATTTTCTACACTTTCCACATTTACGTCGTTCAATCCAGAAGTCTTAAGGACTCGTCCTTAAATCCTACTTAAAGTCTTTTGCTCGCTTGGTTGCTCCGGTTTTAATTGCATTCATTAGTCATAATTATATTTCGAGTCTTAAGTTTCTCGGTTTAGTTTCATCAGTTTTCACAATTTCGCCGACAACTTTTAGACAAACACAAGTTCACTAGTAATTCACCAGCAATTTTCTTCAATAGTCTTCGTTTTCGTCTCGGGGAATTTCATTTTGTGCACCCGCATTCGTTTATTTTTGCCATTTCGGCTTAATTTCTTCGCGCGCACAGCAACTTGCAAGTAGTGATGTTGAAACATTGCGGGAACGCTTGGATGGAATCGCAATTTGCAATTTCAGCGTATAGGCAACCAAGCGTTCAGAGTAAACGAATACGAATGGTCTGGGCATGACGAACGATGCGATGTTGGTTGCATACATAATGAGAGATGAAAATGGTTTAAAAATTTGAGGTTCAATTTTCGTTTATACGCTTTTTTACAGCCTCACAAATCTTTTGTTGTTGTCGGTAATAAAGGTTTTATGGCTTTTGTGAAATCGATTACGCAGCATGTGATCTATTGTCCTTTTGATCAATTATCCTTTGATCTACTAATCTACTTGATCAAATGAACTGAACTGAAATAATCAACATCCGAATCGTAAATCGTAAATAAAACGTGAAATTGAAAAAAAAAGGAAAATGAAAAATCCGAATATCGAAAAAAATGATTTATTTACCAACGGTGGATTGCGGCTATTGCGATATAGGTGGACGTATTTCCAAGCTTTTGCTTATTTTCGATTTTGTTTGCCCCAAGCAGGTGCGCCATATTCACACGCACGAAAAATCACACGGGAATCACAAATTTCACACGCGTTACACTCGAAAACAGAATGCGTACCTAATCGAAATATCCCCGTTGGTTTTCATTTCTTTTTTTTTTTCTATTTTCGGACATGAAAAAAAATAAGAAACAAAACAAAAGTTGTTTATATCAATCAGAATGACTTCTGATTGGGATTGATGGCATTTTTTTCGGGATTTGATCACATTTTCGTAACAAGCACGTTTTCAAGAGTGTGTTTCAAGTATGCGTGTGCAACGTGTGCGTGATGGAAATCACACCACCCGTCGCGCTGTGGCTAAACCATCAAAATGGCGGCGTAGCCCTTTTTCAGTTCGCCGCTTCGCTTTGCGCGAGATTTGATTGCATTTGATTTACGATTTCGTGCGAACGCGCCGTGTAATATAATCGACGTGAACGTAAACTAGCTTGATACCAAACAAACACAACCAAAACAAAAATCTACACTAAAACATCCGTCACATAACCTAAAAACAAAAAATAAAAAATGCAAAAGATGGCGCAGGTAATATACATAAATAAATCTAGGGTACTTGAAGTCCTACAAAAAAATTATCTTGAGTTTTGGCTAGGCTAATAATTTTTTCACTCTACTGTCGTCGTTGTGGACGTTGTCGGCGTTCCTTGTACTTTGAAAATTAGTTGCAGGCACGCGAAGCGCCATTTTGCGGAGTAATTCAGTTGTTATGGACCGACAGGGAAACATGGAAACGTCGCGTGTATGAAATAATCCGCATTGCCAGCGTTCCGTTTCGTGCAGTCCGGCGTTCCGCGTTTTGCTTTTACGTCTCGGACGAAGGGGTAAATTTCATCCACATTTCATACGCAGGAATGTGTTCTATGCAATTTGCACACCCAACACACAACACAATCTTCATATTCCGAGAAGCAAGCTTATTTAGTGTCCAACAGCGTCATTGAACAATAGTTTTATTCAATTTTACGTCCAAATAACGCAAAACTGTTGATATAATATAACGTCATCTAACAATTCGATTTGATGTGAAATTGATTTTAATCTCGGAGGAATTCCTGCCGTATTCTATTGAATTCCGACTTTTTTGTTATTGTTGCTTCTACAAATAGATTTTTCTTTCATTCTGTTTGAATTTCATCGAATTCAATTTGGGACTATCAGAAGTCGTCATAGGCAACCAAACACTCACTGTAGAGATGTTTTTCAGTTTTTATTTTTGTGGTCGTTTTTTTACTTTGTAAGGATTTGGTTAAGACTACAGATAACGAACCGTGAAACATCTTCGTGATACGAGTACTCCGCTTTGCAAACAAAAGTTCCACTCGTTCTGGGATAAAATTAGCGAATCGAAATCAGAATCGGAATAGAAATTTTCCAGATGTTGCACGATGTTCTGCTGGTAGCGAAGTTGCAGTAATGCGGCGATGCAGCGATGCAGGAATGCAGAAAACGGAACTGCGGAAAACGTAAGCGTGAGCTTGAGAGCGGAAAACTCTAACGCGTCGCGCATTCAAATCGTCGCTGTAATGCAATTGTGACTAATAGGAAAACTTCTTTATCGACTATTCGCCATCTTGAATACGTAATCATCAAACAAACAAAACAAAAACTCACAAAAGACACACAAAACAAATTACTCTATAAGTTAATGATATAATTCTACTTTAGTAAATTACCAATAAATTAAGGGTTGATTTTTTTTATCCTCAATTTTATGTACGTAATCAACATTGACATGTTTTTTGTATTTATTCTGGTTTTTGTGCCGATTCAGTCATTTGCTTTGTTTGTTTTTATTTGCTTTCATCATCGTTACTTTCACCCTCTTGCAACTTTTGTAACTGTTGCAGCCGTTGCAGGATTTACCACCATGCCGCAATCTGTGTCTTGCTGTTTTTGTGCGGTGTTGGCGTCTTTATCCCTTATATTTATTCTTTATCCTTATGCAACCCTAAAGTTTCATTCCTTAGTCTCCAGCCGTCAGTCACGACCTCAGAAAGGGAAACGCACAAAGAGTAAAACCCGGAAACTAGTAAACGTAGAATAACTGCAAATGTCGAAACGTGAGGCGAGAGGGTAGCAAGATGTGTAAAGGATGTGGGAGAAGTAAAACTTTCCTAAACAGGCACAACCGGCACATCAAGCAGACGAAAATTTAAGTGAGGAGCAAGTAACGTGTCTTCTCACGCGTTTTCACCCCTAAATGTTGAACTCTTCCAGTTGTAACTTCACAACATAAACATCTAAACATGTCTTCTCATTATATCTTCGTCATGATGTCTTGATTCTCATTACAATCCTGCAATAAATTATTCTCAACGAGTAGGCAACTGAATATACACACTGTGACAGTATAGTTACCCTTGATCCTGATGCATTTTACTTGTTTTTGCTCCTTTTGTCATTTAGCTTGGTCATGTTGACGTCGTTTGTCCTTGAAGCATTTAGAAATTTATAAAGGTTGCTTGTCCTTGATGTGGGGGCGTCATGACTCGTCAGGTTATTCGATATAAGCCGTTGCGGTGAATGACTAAGTGGCTAGTCACACACGAAGGGAGGAAAGTCAAGTGGAATTTTATCCTGAGGGTGTTTTACTCATCAAAAGAGAATGCACAATGTAGTTGCACCCATAATACTTGTTAGTAATCAAGATCATTAGTAATTGATACGCTTGTAATCCAATCTTCTTTTAAAGATACCTTTTAGTAAGGAAAAATATTAATTAAAGGAGAATCCACCTTCGTGTGTGTAGTTTCAGGTAGAATCTAATAAATTACACTAGATATGTGTTGTGTTGTGTTGTGTAGTCAAGGGAATATAGGCAACCAACATGACTATACCGATCTATTCGCTAACCTCATTGTGTTCAGCGAGCTAACCTCCAAATAATTTGCAAACCATCCGACCGTTCAGCTTCCAACGTTTTCCCACGTTACGATCCAGTGCAAACGTAAATTCGTTGTCTTCCCACGGGAATGTAAACGTATCTGACCTAAAAGCTCCTTCAACGCATACAAACACCCACAAATACCAACATTTTATTTGTCTAGTTGTAGAAATTTCGAAATAGTTTTGGTTTCCGTTTTAGTTTAAATAGTAAACGGTTCTGATCGGGATTTAAATGAGTTCAGATTTAAATTAACGTAGGCAACCAAATATACAAATTGTGAACTGTATTGTACAATGGGAAGTTTGTATACATTAATTAATATATGTTTTGAATGAAATATTTCAAATATTTATTCTGCAGAATTAATTCTGGCGTTATTAAATTGAGTTTAATTTGAAATCAAGTTAAATATTTGAGATGATGTCTGTGCCTAAATAAAAAATGGAGCTTTCAGTATTATGCAACCAACCAAACAATGAAAACGAATTATCAGAAGGTACAAAAAATTCGAGAAAAAGATGAAATAAAATAAACAAAACCCTTTCATTACGTACACGATGCGCCGCAACCCGCCATGGGACGGCTTAGGGTTGATCCGGCTTAACTGTGCTTGCATCCTCACCACCTACTCATACAATCACACGGAAAACTCAAAGCTATTCAGCTATTCAACGACTATTCGACTACACCTACCTATTCCGTATTTTACAATTTACATCAAAAGTTAATTTCATAGACGGCCATTTTTGTTTTTGCATTACGAGTAGAACAATAAAAGCAAAAACGAAAGCTGACAAAATCCTTCTGGAATATTAAGAATTATGGTAATTAACTTCAATTTACGTTAAATTAAAAACTAAAAAAAGCGAAAAAAAAGTTGTTAACGTAGTTCAGACCGCTAATCTTCACTAATATTTCACTAACCTAAACTAAATGTTTATTTAGTTAGAAATATAATTCGATTAAATCAGTCGCTCTTCATTTTCATGCAATTTGCGACCAGTGTTAATATTTACTCCGTGGCATGCACGAATGCTCAAATAGTGCTCAAACACATTTGTTAGCGTTAATTAAAACATGTTCAAGAGTTTCGCGATCCACATCGCTTCGAAATAAAGTACGGACGCGGTTTGAAATGTTTGCAAACACAGCGAACACTATTTGCTCGTAAATTTATATGTGAGGCCATATTTGTAAATACTTCTCGGCGTACAACGCGATGAAATTGTTTAATGCTAAACTATTGCGGGTTTTAAATTCGGGGCGAATTGAAATTTAAAATATACAAAACTGCGTACGGTAGAGAAGGTAAATAATATTTGTTGATGATTAATTTCTTGTTTTGACACTACTCCAAACCTATTCACGCAAATATTATGTTTATAAATTAGTTTATGAGGATAAAATATTATAAACGCATTGTAATAATGATTCACGTTGTGGAATGAGGTTAGAATTTGTTATTTCAAGATGGCGTTTGAAAATTATTATTAAATTTGAGAAAATTCACATTTTATTCAACGATTTATTTAAATGTTTCGAAAACAAAAGAACTCAAGTGTCAGCAAATAAAAACGGACATTACACGCGCAACGTGTCTGTCACTGAAGCCCGAGACGTAAAAATGCTACAAAACTGTGTACATTGTACACACTTGCAACAGAAGGCCCGAAAGGACTAAAAAGGGACTAAACCAGAATGAAAAACGAGCGACGCGGCCATAAAATGCTAAATAAGATAATAAACTGCAAACGATGTTTAGCCAATACTGAACAGCAGAAGAGCAGGCAAACAACGCTGAATAAAAAAAAACTAAAAATGAGGAAACATGTGTGAAAATATGTGAAACACGGCAATAAATTGAATTTTTCATGAGTGCATCATACACAACAGAGTATAAACTATGTTGTTGCATGTGCATGCGCATGCGCGACTTAAGTTACTCTATCGTTATGTGCGTTGAGCAATTTTTCGAATTTCCGCTGTGTATTTTTATATCAACATTATGCAAATGTTATGTTGACATTATGCACAAGTTAAACTCCGGATTGTTTTACATTCACCCCGTTTCTCATTGCATTTCAACGCTTCTCATCGCTGTACCTACCCCGTTTTGTTTGTTCATTTTAAGTGACTTGGGTTTTTTTCGCATATTTTTACATCGTGTCGTACATAAATTTCGTTTTTTCCGTACTTTCAACTTTTTTCGGTGTGTACGTGGTGGTTTAGTGGCGCATCGTGTTTTTCATCCCTTATGCATCCCTTAGCATCGTGGTGATGGCGGTGTCAGGTCGCCGAGCTCTGTGTGCACTGTGTACACTCGTCGACGGCGCTTCATGAATATAAAAATGCAAGTTTATTATAAACGCTTTTGAACGCAAAAACGTAAAACAGCGGAAAAGCAAACAAAACATGTTCAAACATGATAAACACACAGCAGAACCTCACAAATATATTACTTTATAGGTTATGACTTAAAACGATAAGACTTGACATTAAAAAAAATTCAAGTAGCTAAAGTGCCATTTTGTATCGTATTTGAAAGCGTCGGACCGGAAGTCAATGGCGCGCAAGTAACCGTGAAACGAAAAAGTCTACCACTCTAGCGCTACGATCACTCGTGGTTGATGTAATACCAATAGACGTCCGTCGTCCTTTCCTAGCGAGAATTTTCTCATCCTACGAAAAGCTTATAAAGCTTATTGCGTTTTAGCGCTACGGAATTCTATCATGAGCACACGTGTGACGATGTGTGACTATTTCGCCGCAGAGTCAACCAGTCAGTCCTTCGAAGGACATTCGCGTCCTGTTTGTATCCCTGGTCTGTGCGAGCCGTAAATTACGTTTAAGGCCGACGACAGGCGTGAAGAAAACGGAAATACGCGTTGGCAGATAAAGTGTGGCCGCGTTACAGTGTGTTACTATGTTAGAGTGTTAAATTGTCGAAATGATACGGGTCTGGATTGCAATCCGGGAAACCACCAATCTAGCTGGGAATTAAATTGCTCAAATGTCCCTAACCCGAGGATAGTAATTTTGTAAAGGATTGAAATGTGGTTTTGTGGTATTTAGTAAATTTTTTCCATTAAATCAAAACGTTTCCAAACAAATAGATGAAAAAAGTTTTGGGAATATTTTGATTGCGATTTATGGATCAATTTCGAACGCAGTTTGGATATTCGTTCATGCAGAATATTCTCAATTTCCAACTCGTCAAGCGTTCTCGCACTGGATGCGTTTCCAATTTTCTATTAACTGATGATCGCTATGATTATACCCTGTGCCGATGTCGAGTGTGAGAATGGTTAGCCATAGTTGTTGGTAGCGCACTCAGATTATGTATGTATTTTCGCAATGATCTGATGCGATGCGAATATGCGAATAATTAAATGAGGATTTGAATCTGCATCAGTTGCATCCGGAATATCGGACATAATGGTAATGTTGGATGTGTGCATAATAATTAGGTATTTAGTTAATACCCTGTTTTATCGGGTTTTAAAACGTCAAAAGCCTCCAAAAGTGTTAAAAATGTAATTTTAAAAATTAATGGAACTAGATTTATTGCAACTCAGCAAAAACCAATAAATTTATCAATATTAAATTAAACATAAATTTAATTATTTTACATGTTAAAATAATTTTAGTAAAATTCACGCACTATTTTAATTATTTTTAAACCTAACAAGTTAAATAGGCACCAAAGAGTATTTAATTAACTTAAGCGCTATTTTCTATCAGATTTTTTATTAATTTTTAATTTTTAATGTTCTATCATCCCGATATCATTTTCCCGTGTTAAAAATTTTGTATTTTTCTAAAGTCTTTTAAACTGCAAGAAAATCGATACTCACGCTTATGCCATTACGCTGTTAGACGGTTATAAGCTCAAGCTCGTCTGGTCGTTTGGTGGTGACGTGCGCTGGAGGGGTGCAGTAAGTGCGGTTCGAAATCGTGTCTCCCAAACGTTTTGGTGAAGGCGCCGGGCAACATGGCGTTTGTAGTATGCCAACGATGCCAACATTATCCAACGTTTGGTGCGACTTCGTCTTGTGTCTTTGGGGCTTCACGCTTCACGCCTACTGATTGCGCCACTACACAGAACATAAGATATGAGACTTTATTAGTGATATTAGAAGTAAGATATATGAGTGCTGTCACTGCTGCCATTTATATCGTGCATACTTTCGTAGTAACGATTTTTTACTTCTTTGAATTTAATTAGAATTTGTGAGTAATTGATTACAAGAGGGTGAGACTGTAAAAATTAAGAAAATTTAATAAGACCTACGCGGAAATTCGAAAGAACGAAAGAAAGAAAAGAAATACAAACCGGAAGTACGCGAATCTGTTGGAGATCGTAATTACATTGGCGTCAAACTGAGCTTAATGAGTTTGTCAGCATTTTAATTAGTTTTCAACGACCACATCCGCTTGACACTTTTGTCAGCCAGCCATCTACTTATAAATAATTTACGCATAAATCGATATACTAACAAAAGTGGAACATGTAGTTTAAAATTAAGTAATTAAGTTATGTGTGGTGTAATATTGGTTGCCGTCATTTTATCATTCCGCAGTTGGATTGTTTGACGTTTGATAGAGTAGAGTGCCCTGTGGGTGTTCGCTGTATTTCGTTGTCGATGTGTAACGTGCGGCGTTTATTACGCGCCGCTCTCCATCACTTTTGCTTTGTTCGTCCTGGACCAGGACGTGGACGAGGAGCAATAGCGGAGTCGAGCATTGCTCTCAACCTGCCACATTTGATTGCGTCGACCACTTAATTAAATGAACATCTGAACAACAATGGCTGCCAACTACCACCTATTACTCTATTTCTCTCTGGTGTGTAACTTTAAAGTTGCAATTTATATTTAAATTGTTATTCTGTTTTAAAATTTAATAATATTGGAAAGTGATGATTTGTAATGGCAGGGATTTTAGTTTCAAAGTTGAGGTTGAGGCTGTTTCCGCTTGGGACTTTCTTCTTTTCACAATTTCCACTTTTTTATCACGTTTATTTTTAAACAGGCATCTTTGTAAAACTGGCAACGTGGCGCCACTGCAAAGTTTGTTCTTGAAATTCCCCTCCGAAGAAAATGTAATAACACTAGAGACCGGTGACTGCAGAATGGAGGACACGTCTTGGTTGTTATTTTGTATTTTGTTTTTTTAACTTTAACTTTTCTTCTCTTACAATTTTATCAATTCTCGATTTTTTTTTTCATTTTTTGTTAATAAAAATAGAAAATCAATTTATTTTAAAAATATTTGACAGCAACAAATAAATATTTCATTATAGACAACTCAATAAACAATGTCGCACTGTCACAAAATGGCCGCCGGTTGGCGTGCTGATCACAAAGCGCACACACAAAGGACTTTTATTACTTTGCGCGACCATTAACGGAAAATACGAGTACGTGCCGGTCGAACCGTGTAAACTTCCGTAGTTTATTGGATTTGCCCGCCAGGGCTGGAATAATAAATTCAAAACATTCAAGCCATTCAGTCTCTCACTGTTGCGCGACTCCTAATCTAATTACACTCCTGTATAAAAGTGATTAAAACTGTCCCATGTCCGCGGTGTTTGCACCCGCAATTACTACGTACTGTTGAACTTTCCGACATTGGATGATACAGGATAATATTGGATACAAAACAGGATGAACGTATTATGAGTTCGTGTTAAAGTCAGTCACCGGTATTAGTTTTCTATATTTATTAAGCGCGAAAGTTATGTGGGATTCAAGCTGTTTTAATGGTATTAACCTTGATTAAATTGTAACGCTGGACATGTTCAAATATTCAAACAATTCATGCATTCATTTAACTGAGTTGAAAGTGGCAAGTCACGCAATCCAAATAAATCGTCTTGAAACTGATGCCATGTTGGAATGTGAATATAGTTGCCTATATCAAAACTACTCAAGTATCTTATATTATAAAAATGAATCGCAAAATATGTTAGTTAGCGCATAACTCAACAACGCCTTGACCAATTTGGCCAATTCTTTTTTTAAAATGTTCGCTAATGTCTAAGGATGGTTTTTACGGTGAGAAAAATTCGAATAATTACCGGGATAACCCTAAAGACAGTCCTTTTCTATAGGATAAAAGTTGACATTTTGATTCAATCATAGTTATAGTTAAATAGTTGAATCCGAGATGGCGCGCTGAAGTGCATTATTAGCAATTCTTTATATAAATAATTTCTTAAAAATAAAATTGCCAAACTTATTGCTAGAATTGACACATACTATGTCTAGAACAAGAGAATAAAAACCAATTACATTTTTATTAAACACTACCGAGACGAAGTCGCGGGCAAAAGCTAGTATCTTATAATTTCAATTGAAAAACAGCAATGTTAATTACTGTGTATAATTGAATAAACCAATTATCATTTATCGCGTCGCAAGATCCTTTAGTAAGCCATACGATTAGTTCGACCTTCGATGGTGGGCTTAATCCAGCACCCTCAAGCGGAAACCGACTAAAAGTGACTTTTAGGGGTCGAAATGAAATATGTTGCACGCGAGAAGCACCTTCGTTCGGTGCATTCGGTATAATTAAAAGGGGATGCAAGCGCGGGATACAAGGGATATTGGGGTTTGAGCTTTTGTGGGGAAGCTGAGGTCGTGGCATATTTTCTTCTATTTTCTCTATTTCTACTCTCTGCTGCACTTGCTATTGCAATGGATATCAGTAATGCGTTTGCCCTTGCCTTTTGTATCTGTAAATCCATGGAATACAAAACTTTTTCCAGGGTTTTGTAGTTGCGTTAATCGCTGTAAGCCCGGGATGCAAAAGATATAAAAAACAGGATAGAGGCAGGATGAGTTGAACGAGAACTGAATGAGTTGAGGGAGCTGGGTGGAGTGAAATGGAATAGATTGGATGCGAGCGCATCTAATGGACTTGGGCTGGGGGTAGTCGATGTTTTGGAATAAGCCATCGAGATCATGACGACGTTCTGTTAATGGCAGCTCCACGAATTGGTTCTGCAGCGACATCTATATTCGTTTATTTTTTCCTTTCCTCACGTAGGTACTCTATTTGTTTTGGTTATAATTGAGGAAATGGGAGTTGTATTCAGGGGTGCATAATATTGCAGAGTTGCAGAACTGTGCAATATTAGGGGTTGTATGTTTGCTGTATGGATTTCATTAAGTTTCCTTTTATTTTTCGTATAGGTGACTAAATAAAGCAAATAAAACAAATATGGAAGTAAATCTAATCCTACTTGTATATACAATATCTACATCACACCCCTACTTATGAGACCAACCCCCCACAACAAATTGTACACTGTGGAGGTTTATTGTAGTCAAATATAATTTGTTTCCCCATGAGACATCTTAGTCATGGTTTGGGAACTCGCAACTTTCTAGGTTAGGTTTTAGGTGGTGTGGTACTGGTCTCTTTTGGTCATGGTCGTTCCAAAAGCAGTGACAGAAACACGCAACCACATATAGTCATGAAAATAGACCACAGCAACTTTTGAAAGCACTATCATGTACTACATCTACTCTAACTACTACAACTTACAGGGGTTAATATCATTATCTAAAATATTTAACACCCCGAAGGCATCTGATTACACTAGCTTTATTACTTCTATACTTCTATGTTTTCGAGGGTTAATTATAGTCGAAATTCTGATTATATGGCTTATTTTCTTGAGAAGAAAAGAGATTTAACCAACGCAGTTGAAACATCCCTCGTTAATTAATTATTTATGTTAATTAGTTTTTGTACAGCATCCTTACTTTCAGTGCGGCTTCAACCCTTTTTCAAGGCTTTGCTCTATGCAATTTTAAAATTAAAAGATTTTCTTGTTTGTGTTTTACTGAAGCCTCAGACAATCTGTTTGTGTGTTATTAAACAAGGGTTTTAAGTCGGGAGATAAGACCACAATGACGAAAATTAATAAACGCACGCAAAACACAACGCAATTAAAACCGGCAGTTGTGGTTGCGAATTAATTCCAAGTGCATTGCTGCATCTGTTCAGATATGATATCACAATATGAAGGATGAAAGACGAAACAACGCTTAAATGCCAGACTGCAGACATTATGCGAGTGCATGATATTACAAAGACACTAGATTCGCCTTCAAGGGAGACAAGAACTACTTATTAATCTTCGTATTTCTTCGGAGGGTAGTTTTGAGATAGGGGTAGGAGTTACGCGTTGGTCTTTGCTTCTCGTAGCTTTCAACTGCTGCAAATTATTGCTAGAATTGCAAAGCGATGTAATTAAGACGCGTTGTAATTTTATCGCGCCCGCGGACAAAAGACGCCGATTATGCCTTGCGGCCGCACGCAGTTAAACTGTCAAACGCACGCGCGCCGTACTCAAACCTAACCTCAAACAAACTCTAGCCAATGTATCCAAAGGGGAATAATTAGCAATAGTTTCACTTCAACTCAAACTAAAACTTAATCATAAATTTAGTTTTGGGTATAATCAGGGTTGAAAATTAGAAAATTACAATTTTGTGCTAAGATAATTACTGTTTACTTATAAATAGATGTAATTTAAAGTTTTATTTTAATTTCCGGCAATTTCACCCTTGAGCCTTTTCAGTTTCATAGTTAGACAGTATTAAAACATTTTATGGAGGAAGTGAATTTCTGGAATATACATATAGGGGGTTAGGGTAGTTCGGGGGCTGATTGTGGTAGTGAAGGAGCACGTGCAAAGGTACGATCCGTGCAAATTTCTAATATCACCGAATGACACCAAATACCACCGCGAGCAAACGTTTTACGTGCTGGAGCAAAACCACCCTCCAATTTTCCAACCCTCAGCGTAAATTTCAGTAATATATTTTAAACCTTGAGGGCTTCTTATTAAATAAGGCCGCGGCATCCACTTCCTGTTTTTTTCTGGTTTTACTTTAAAAAAATTCTTGCATAGTTTTTGAAAATAATCATTTTTAACTAAATATTTTCTATAAATTACTTGGTACACATGGTATAAACTTTAAAATTACATTTCCTATCTTTTATCTTTCCACTTTGTACTTCAGGGTGAATATTGGCAGAGCGATATTGTCATATTGTCATTTTGTGTATGAAACATGCTAAAACGGATCAACTTCTTGCCTCCACACCCATCTATGTTTGCCAGGAAGGAAGGAAGTAGGAATGTTGCTTAGGGGCGAATGTAAGAGGGTGTCTTAGAAGGTTGTGGGAGAGGAAAACTCGTCAGCGCCACCCACAACACACCTCAAAACCGGTATGAACGAAGATGAGTTGAGAATCAGATTGAGACAGGAGAGAAGATGTTAAGGGATGAAAGGTGGTGCAGTGTGGGTCGGTAAGGAAAATAGTTTAGAGGGTCGCGATGTTCAAGACGGAAAATATGGTTATGGCCATGATACAGACAATTTATCGAGGGGTTCTCGTACCCGCGAAGTATTCCATCCTCTAAACTCTCGTAAAATATTCCAAAACCAAAATTATTTTTGTTAAACTCATATAAAATCTCCCACAAAATTGCTCAACCCTAAAATCAAATTAAAATAAGTTCATTCTGAGGTTAATGTATGATGGATAACTATGAATGGCGGAAAAGCTGAAAACACATTTCAAAGCAATAAATCTATTTACGAGCGTGCATAATTTGCGTCGACATAACCTAGACTCTACGCGTCGACGCATAAATATAGTAATCATAAACATAAGCGACAAGCGAGCGTCGTAAACAAGCGAACAGCGTTTGGTTGGGCACACACGCGAATAACGCGTTAGCCGCTACGTCACTGTACACTACTAGCAGTAAAATAAGGTTATGCACGGTCACAACGCCAACGTACGCCGGAACATTAATATCGTCATTAACAAAAAGTCGTAAAACATATCAGTTGTTGTTGTAATGTTCGGTGTGATATTGACTTTAGTTTTGTTTGTAAATAAACATAAATATTTAGTGTTAATCATGTTTTTCTTTTTGTTTCAGGTGAGTTTCCAGTCTAAATTGTACACAATACTTTTATGTATGGATATATGTAAGTAAAATAATACACGTAAATAGGTTTTATTATAGATCAAAAAGCGCTAAAGATGATTTCGTTGAATCAACACGTTATACCTACTTCTGTTTTATGTGTTTTATATGTTATTTACTTACGTTTTTTGTTGCTGAGTGTTTGAATTACTGAAAGAGCATGCTTTACTTGTGCGCGTTTTTATTTTCTACTTGGAGTATTTTTACAACCGGCGTTTTATTGTCAAATATGGCGCATGGTCGTAAATTCTTCGCGCGCCATCTATGAACACATAAATTTCTTTCTCTCGGGAGAGTAAAAGGCGAAAATATTTCGCTTGAAGGCAAGTTGATCAATGCAGACGACATTTCGTGAAATACGACGCTTTTAATTGCAAATAATTGTAATATAAATCAAATAATTCACAAAAACGTAAAAATTGTGAAAGCCAACATCATATACAATCCAAAATACAAGAAAAGCGTTGTACAAGTTGCCTACATCGATTTATAAGCTTCTTTAAATTTATATTTGAATCGTTCCAATTTCAATTATGAATCCCAGCGAGTGTGTCTCAATGTGTTGTTTAATCAAACTCTCTGAACGAAAATTAACCAACAAGTAAGCCAAGTTTGTAGCGACGCTGCGATTAAGTAAGCGTCGCGTGGGCGTTTCGGGGCGTCGGAGCAAGCTAATAACGCGCAATAACTCAGTCACCGCGCTTCGATGCCTCGAGATTGCAAACTGGAAAACTGGTAAATTGGAAAGCTGCGAAGCTTTGCGCAGCACACGCCAAAAACTTTTACGGACAAACGCGTCGCGCACAACAGTATGAAAACCTGATTAGGTAATATTGTTCAAATATTTCGCAATATACACGAAAATTTGGACAGATTGGGATTTAATCAATAATATTACGTGGTGGGGTGTAGAATAATAATAGCAGTTTGAAACAAAGCAACCATATTCGTTTTGATGTAATTAATTTATAACTCAAACCTGCAACAAGTAATTTTATATATAAAATTGAAATATTACTTTTTATTAGCTAATAATTTCTAGTAAAAATAGTAAAAGAAGTTAATCGATTTCCTTTGAACTTGGCATGTTTGATTAAAATATCACTTTTCTTTTGAGCTATGAATGACACATTTCATTTTGTTGGATCAGTCGCGAAGTTTCGATATTAAAGTTTGCCTGCATAAAAATATGAAAAGTTTGCTCTGAGTGCAAGCACCTTTCGCGTCGCAGGCTTTAGTCTGGAGATTATTGGAGACTTCAGTTCCAATGCAAGATGGCGGAGGCAAAAATGGTGAAAATATATAATGCGTATATGCGCATAGAATATTGAAATATGCACCTGACTACCTGAGTGCTGCCTAAACTGATCCGCAACTTAAAACCTAGAGAAAATCCAGTCTAGACTCAGCTGCCACTTATTTTGAATGGCAGCGCGAAAATGGAAAACTTACAAACATAAAATGTTAAACAATAGTTTTAAAGTGAAAATTTCAAGAAGTGTTAAACGAAGAATATCCACAACTATTTTTAAAATAACTAGTTGAAATGTAATTTGTGATTAAGTGAGGTTAATTGAGGTTAAGTGCGGTTTTACTGGTTTCTGATACGATGTGTTTCTAATAGGAGTAATGTAGACAACCCAACGCGCACATGATCATGCAGAATCTTGTTTTAACGTGATTTTGTGTGTTACTGCGTGAACCACATCTGACCGCAGATGCACGCTGATGTGTCTGGTGTTCGCCGAGCAATTAAAGCAATTAAACACAGATTGTGCGTGCTGTGCGTGCTGAGTAGTACCACAGAACAATGGAAATCGCGTTTTAAAGTCACCGTCATTAAAAGTCACTAAACACTCATTACACGCCATGTTTGACAATGACACATACGACTCTTAATCGAGACAGAACCTAACCTCAAATAAAACATATGAATTTTTAAGCAGGTTTAATATTTTAAAGTCTTGTTGGTCGTTTGGTCGTTAGTCAGTTTTCTGTTGATGTGGGTGGCGTTTCTCGTTCGCGGTTAATGCTAAAATCGATACTCTTATCATTTTATCATGCTCGTTTTGCCTCGAAGCCGCGGATTGCAAAGAAGATGGAGGAAGTGACAACGCTGACTGTGAGGGCAGGAGCTTGATTGTCCGCGCAATGCTAATATTCCTAATGCTTGCAGGCAATCTTCAACTCCTGCCCACCCTCTGCAATCATCCTCGTTACAATGTTGATGAGCTACCGTAATCAGCAATCGTCAAAGTCATCATTTATTTAATTTTAAATTCAATTCAACTCATCGCATTAAATTAATAATGTATGTTTTATATCTAGTATGTTAGTGACTGCACAGATGTCGCTGTGTCATCCCTTGAGTTGATCCAATAACCGGAATGATTTATTCCAAATTGGCATTAGGCATTAGGGCATATTATATTTCCACCCTCGCATACAGTAGGATGTCTTGGAACTTGTCGCCAGGCTTCATTTTCGTAGCATCTTAAATCGACTTATTACGGACGAATTTATTTCTTTGCTTCCACTCGTAAAGCGCCAGAGTATTCCTGCACTTTACATCTCTTGACATCTTAACGTCTCAAGCACTCTCATCGTCTTGAAAATTCTAAGATTACACGCAAACAGGTTAATACTATTAGATCGTCAATGTGTGCATTTACCTAACCTCAAATTTGCTTTTAAAACGAAAAATTAACTTAATTTTGGTATTCTCTTAGCTTTTTATTCTTTATCATGGGAATTATTTGAGTGATATTCAATGTCCGTTTGAAATGTGATCTTCGATATTCGATTCAATGCTTCAGGGTAAAGTTGGTTGCAGAAATTATACGTATCGTGTGTAGGTAGAAAGGAAGGAAATATTCGAGCTATTTGGCGTTGGCATTGGTGCAATTTGCTAATACCTTCCAATTCCGCAATTCCTCCCTCAATAAAGCACAAACACACTGCTAACCAACCCCATGCTGGCACACACCATCTGCTGTACACCTCGGCCCACTTTTGCAAAGTTCTGCAGCAGTTTCTATACAAACAAACAAAGCGAAATAGTTGTGGTCATATACATTCCACCTTTGTTATCGTCCTTTGTTATCTTTCATACCTTTGTGGAGGTAATTTCTTCTTTCGGCTGCTTCTTCTGCTTTCTTTTTACTTATAACTTTTTTTTTATTATCCTTGATGTTTCCTCTAATCCGGGAGTAGTTTGGTGTAATTTAGCTCAGTTTACAGGTCCTTCTAACTTGCTTATGTATATGTCGGCGGTGTTTGTGTCTCTGCCATGTCGCACGCTATCAAATTAAGGAGTAGTCCAGCTACAGACAAACGGATTAACTCAATTCGCATCCTGAGGATCTCTCACACTCGGTTGTTGTAAACTTTTCTTCGTGGAGAGCCAACGAGCTAATAAAGCTCACCGAGATCCTAAATACCTAAGCTAGCAGACCCTTAGCAATTTCGAATCCTGTGAATGTTTCTCGACATCTTCTAACGTCATTTGCGATCATGAACATTGTAGTCGTGGACTTCCTTTTATAGCAGCATTAAAGTAGCTTGTTAGTACGGTCCTGCATCCTAAGTTCTTGAAAGAGATTTGCGTTTGGGTTGATGATACGAGAATTAAATTAGGTAAATCTAGTTGATAGTCTAAACTAACCTCAAATTTGACTAATGGTTGTTTAGTTGTGTGTGTAATTTGAATAAAATCTTTTATTTTGTTTCTTCTTCCAATTTCATTACGGTTTATTCTTTTATTTCTATAGCCTTTGTTTTTTCGCATTGTTAAGTTAGGTTATCTGCACCCATTTTAATTTCCTGCTTCCTGCATTTTACGACGCTTCTTCCTGCACAACGTGCAAAAAATAGTACAACAAAAAAAAACATTCGCAATGATAAAATGCAAACACAATGGCAATATACCATCGCTTGACTTTCGAGGGTAATGAAAACTACAACGACATAAAACGAGGGTAGAGTTTAATTACTCGCATCTTTTCGCTTTCCGCTTTCCGCCATCAAGTTTAGTTTTGTAATTTTTGTATCTTTGCTATTATTACGTTGCATCGGCCGCCATTTTGTCCTTATCCTTCAAGTTTTTTTCCTGTAATTAAAAAATGCAATTACCACGCTCAGACAGTAATCAAAATTAGATGGACCATCAAAGGACTAAATTAGGAGATGGGGGCGCAGAGGATGAAAATAGCCTTTGAACAAGGCGGATGGAAAAATCCACACACTTTCCTCGTTGATAATTTTTACGCGGACACGCACAGGAACATAGTGTAGTCAATGGTTTTTAACCCTTGCTTTCCCATCCTCGGCTATTTTCAACCCCTTTCCATTTACTTCCGTTTTTGCTTTCTGCATTCTCTTTCCATACTGGCCGTGATGACAATTTGCAGCTCCCGCCGGAATTCGGACATTTCTAAGGGTTGCTGTGGACAGTATGCGAATCAAGGGTTTTTAATGTTTCACACTTGATTTATTCGCACTCAAACCGATTTAAACGCACGCACACATTGCGGACCCTTCGAAAACCACCCCCACTCATCGTGGTCGCATTCTATACTTTATTTCAGTATTTTAGGACATTTTTAATCTACACTAAAGCGTAGTAAAAATGCTAAATGCTATTTTATCGACTGGAAGGCACCCCTATATTCACTCTCTCTTTATCTAGCGACGCACTCATAAACGTCCCTTAAAACACATTTAGAATGAATTAAACTTGCGCACTTGCGTTGTGTTGAATTGTGCTGGTTGTGCAAATAGGGGTGCGTTATTTGATTTTCTCAAACGCGGACACTTGCTACAAATCGATACTAATCTTTTATCATGACTAGCAGACCTAACACAACTAAAAAGTGACAAATGAAACTTATATCTTATAATTTGTCTAAAATTTATTTTTGAACATAGTACTTGTCTAAACGCCATTTTGATATTTTTGCCAGTTTGGTACGTCGTTATCGTTATTTTTGTCGTTTTATGGCTACGGATACGACCTGCGACATCAGGATACATTTGCATACGTAGTTTGACAGGTCATCCAATAAAATACACGCTACCCCCTAGCTATAGCCACCAGGGGTAGTTTACCCCTATCCCAATGTTTACGCCTGCACCTGTAGGATATGAGATACGAGTTTGAAAAATCGCGCTAATAAATATTCGAGTCTCAAGTCCGAAGCGAGAATGAATGATGTATGATGAATAATGAACGGGTATAAACATTTATATAGATTGTAAAAAGTTTGCCAAACTTAAAAAAAAAAACTTTAGTAAAATGTTACAAATACAAAAAAAAAAACTAACGTTGTTTGATTTATCGTCTTACTTTTGTTTTATTTATTCAGGGTATATTTCATCTGTCAACTGTCACAACTTAAATAAAAATGATATAAAAATGTAGCCAAACGTTTGCGAATGTATGCGAAACGGGTGCGAACACCCGGAAGGCATCATGCGTCGCCTCCGCCCAAAAGGATAAACGTCGTCGTGCGCCCCCAAAACACCCCAAAACGGAGGCTCGTGGCGTTTTCTAATGTTCATGTCGACGTCCACGACGTGAGACGTGCTTTCGTCGGGATTATTTAACCGCCCTCGCTGAACCGCGACGTGAAAAACGCCATCAATCTTAATCTCGTCATGAGCTTATATTTCAAACTGTCCGGTGGCTTGCCATTCCGTGACCAACAACAATGGCGGACGGTTACGAACTTTTTCAGCTCGTTAAACTTCCGGATTTACAATTATTTAGAATTAAGCCGATTACAAACTTTTTGTGTAGGATTTTTAAGCTGAAATGTCCTTTGTAAATTTGTTTTGACATGATTTTAGGATTATAAACAAACAAACATAACCAATATTTTGAAAATAAACAATGTTTTTTATTTTTCTTTAGAATCTATCTGGAAAACAGATTTGGACTTTATGGTGGTGCACCGAGACCGTTTGGTGGTTTTGTCGTTCATGACATCGAACAATGCAACCTTAAACCATCATCATCGCGTGCCGTCTGCGGCTCCTTTTACCGCTGCATTTAACGCAACAATGGCATCACAGAATGGTACACTATTGCCATCTGCCGCCAGTGCACCGTTATTTGCTCTCGGTGGTGGAGATAATAATACACCCTCTGCAGTTGCATTTACACACCACGTTGTCAAGACCCTTCGTGATTATATAGGACACGAGAAACACGATAATTTGCATATCGGTAAGTAGAAACTGTAATTTTAATCATCGGGAAACTATAAAAGTTGTATATTGGGTTGCAGATTCTGGAATGGGTAGCTCTGTCAGTATTGAATATCTCAACTTTGCGATTGCTTTATTGGTTTATTCAGTGCGCTACCCTTCGCTGTTCTGGGCTACGAATAAATGTATGGGATTATTGTTCTCCTTCCAGTTGTTGATCAACGGTTTGCAGACTTTACTCTCATACGCAGGGATGTCAGTTTTGTATAAGGTAAGCATTTGTTTTTGAAAATTGAAATGATTTAGAGCAGAAAGCAAATGTTATTTATATCTAGGTTCAAATTGTGGGTCCGTGGAAAGCGTTACCATTAATGAAGCATCACCTTGGTGGTGTTACTTCGCCACTAGGTGGTATTTCACCATTTTTGCTCAATCCTCAAGTGACACTCGCGCTCTACATACTCTCACTTCTTTTGATCCTTGCATCAAGTCTGGTGTTGTATCTTTATGGACATACAAGGTAAGCGATATTATTAGATGTAAATGAATGGACAACTAATTTTTACTTTTTAACAAATTAGATTTACATCGTTTTTTGAACCAAGAACGAGAACGTCGTGTGATTGTTCTCAAAGAGGGTGGCCATTCAAAGTGGTCATATTTTACTCACTGCGCTGCACTTTGTGTGCTTGTCTCAGTGGGTCTATGCAATGCTCCACTTTTACACGACTACACTATGGTGTATCGCGGTAGTCTTGACGGCGCCATCTTAGCATGCATTATTGGCGGTATTCTACATCTGTTCATTTGGATTGTTGTTTGGCTTTTCCTCACAATCAAACAAAAATGGATTTTCAAACTACGTGTGACTGTGGGCCGTGCAACTGTACGTCAAGCTCGCTCTGTAAAACTTGTAACAGACGTGGATCTCATGACCAACTCCTCAGATGATCCAGCCACACAACCTTTGTTGGTGGTTGGCAATGGACGCACTTATACAGTCAATGAACTGTCTCCTAAAAAAGCCATTATGGGTGTGATTCAAAAGGCTACAATGGTAAAGGAGCCCAAATCCGAAAGTGGCGATGACGATGAGGAGCAGATTTATTGGCTGAGACCTGCATTGGTCACACCACAAGGATCACCAGATGGTAGCAAGCAGTTATGTTGGTTCAACAAGAAACCCAAACATAAAGTCACATTTAATGAGACTACCAGTACGTCTAACAATCGGTAACTAGGGACATTCTTCTTATTTGGTGTTTTTGTGTCGTTGTCTATCATAATGGGGTGGAGGGGATATAGTAGAAAAGAAATTGTTTTATTGTGGTGCTTTGTGCTAACTTTATGCTTTTACTATAGCAATTAACTAAATAAGAAAACAAATATACAATACACGTTGTATAATGTGTTGTGGTATTTTACAGTAAAAGTGGATCCAGACGTCGAGTACCAGGAATGGAGGTCGATGATGGCGACTACGCCACATTAAGGGAAGTCGTTCCCGCTAACCATTCGGATGACAACATTAGCGAAGAGGGCAAGGTAGGTTCAACCCTCATCATCTGCTATCATCGCTCATCATCATCATAGTCGTTGGAGTTATTGCTCGTTTTAATTAGACTAATGTTGTTGTAGTATAATTAGTTGTTGTTGTGGTTGCTTACTTTAAACTAATCTAATAACCGCTCTTCGCTCCCCGTTAGCTCTTAGCTTGCGTGCACGATGAACACGTGACCTATGCGAGCACCAGCCAAGATCTGGTACCGCCTGTTGATTACGAGGACCCCAGCCCTCTGCTAACTCCAGAGCCTTTGGACAAACTGGAGCATCGCGAACATCATCAAACCCAGCCAATTTCGGTCATGGTCCATGCGCACGCGCAGGTACAATATTGCCGCTTGTTCTTATTAACTTTTATGCATGAGCTATATACTAGTAGAACTTTATCACTAGACATCATCATCATTCTTATAACCATCATAATTTAGATTAAGTTTGATTATTATTGACTAATTATACTGATAAATCAATTTTATGGTTTTACAGAGTGTGGTACCAACTGGTCTTACACCGAGATGTTTAAGACGAGCGGACTCTGGTATGCCGCATGAAGAGTTCACTCCCCGGTCGGATTCAATCAGTACGGAAAGTTCACACTCTCCTCCTGATCCACCGGGGAGCAATCACAGCGAGACATCAAGTGGGATTCATTCTAATGAAAGTTCGGAACATCCTCCGACTTCGTATCCTTGCTCTCCACCTCCCACAACAATGTCCACGGTTCCCGGTATAACTACAAATCAACATACGCGACGTGCAACTAGTGTAGCAGATTTGCAACAACCGATGAAAGAGGAGATTCAGTGGAAGTCTTGCTCCCTTCAACGTGGCATGGCTCCGCCGACCAGCGCATCTTTCCAACAGTTTGCTTCCTCTCCTAGTACCAATTCGGTATACGGATATTGTAACCCTAATGGTAACGCGAATTATGTAAACTCAGCTGATTTAGATCATAACGTCATTCTTGAAAACCCCAATGACGAGACGGTAGTCATTCGGCGAAAGGCTGTTCGTCCCAAGACTACGGACGTAACTTCAACGCCTATCATCAAAGAGGAACCTTTTGGTCGTGCTACCAATATGCGCATGACTTCCTTCACTGATGATTTGAAGAATATACAAGCCTCGTCGGCAACTCTACCACACTATCCTACTCAACCGGTGGTCACGATGACAAATAACTACCCACATTGTTCCACTATGCCACTTCCGGTACACACTTCGAATGCCATACCCACTAATTTAGGTGGGGGTAACAGTTGCAATGTGTACCCACGTCAGCATTCAACGATACCGACACATCACAATGGTGTGCGACTGTTTAATAATGCCAATGCACAGAATCCATACATAAAGCGGTTACAATGCCAGAACGGCCCAACTGTACGGTACAATCCCACAAATGAGCCCATCTATACTGGCGTTAATCGGACCACCGGCGAACTGTATCACTACCAGTCGTAAAAGGAAAATTTTTTCGACGTGTCACTTTTAGCACAAACCAAACTACAATTATGATTGTAGGTAATGATTAGGTTAGAAAATGACGACTCGTATAACACTGCCCTATGACTGCGCATATTTATCTTGTAAATAACTTAGCCTAAAATTTAAATTAATTTGGAAAGAAAAAAGGATGATCGATGAAAGACACTGTAATGTATTGTAAATATAAGTTCCAAAAGATACGGAAACGTGTTAAGTTGGCAACGCATTGGCACGGTCAAGATTATAAGGCAAAGAAAATGGCTGATTAAGATGGCTTACAGAATCTCATTAAGTTAAATGCGTTTGAGTTTTTGATGCACTTGTAAATTTTATACACCTCAAAACTCTCACTAACATTGTAGGATTAATTTATTTATTCATTATGTTTTGCGTAGTGCTATTGTACCAAAGATTTATTTAGCTTTAACATTCCCATTTCAAATGGTTTTCACACAATACTCATGATATAAACTATATCAAAACTAAACAGGTCAATGTTTAGATTCATGCAGAAAAACTCTTCAATAATTGCTTGACGAATAACACTTGATATAAGATTATTTATCTATTTCATGTTTAACATAAACGTAAAGTAAAGATAAACTAAAATGTGCATACCTACAGTATTGACCGTACATATAAAGATATAATAAGGCTTACACATTAAACATTAACATAACCTCAAGTAAAAAGCGCGAGCTTATAAAATCACCTCATGATTGCATCATTACATCAAATCTTTCATATCATATCGAAACACATTATCATCAATCAGACCATCATTAAGCATTTAACATTTAAAACGAAACAATTGGCAGCGTAGCGATTAATACAAACTTGTAAACAAAAATATAGCAATTTTTATGCATTTTAAGCGAAACCAAAAATGAAAAGACGAAACAATAATATACATGGTATACAGAAACAATAAGAATATCAAGGATAACACGATTTATATATCTTGTATATCTAAACATTAACAAAGATATATCGTAGCTTTTTTACCGCATAAAATCAGCAGAAATTAGATGGCGGAGAAATGAGGTTAGATGTAATTTGCTGTCAAAAATCTGTCATAGTTTTGAGATGGAACCAAATTAATGATATATTGATATTTATTGTGCATATCGGCTGAAAGTTTATTTTTCTCACACAATTAAAAAGAGCAAAGATGTTACATTTAATGATAATGAGAGATAATGATACATGATAGCTTTTTAACAATCGTTTACGTCAATGTCTACACTAATGCATACACATAAATTAACTTGGACTAGACATAACTATCAAAGAAATAACTTCAATGCATTACTACAAAACTCTACTAATAGACAAACCAAAATTTATTACTATATAAACATATTCTACTTGATCTCTTGTTCATCACACAATATACTGGGTGCTGTCTCAATGTTTTCCTATTCGCATCTAAGTAAATTTTGAAAGAAATTTATGCATTTATTTTGAGCAAAGAGTAAAAATGTACGAATATTACTTAGTATATGACTATATTACTGAATGGTTATGTATAACTATTGTTCTCCCTTTTTTATTTTGACACTACACTGAAATTTGCCATTTATTTACTAGTTCTATAGAATTCTTCACAAAGCAGAAATAGAACCATTGGTGGAATGTAGCAAGAAGTAAAAGGACAAGCATTAACATAATATTTAAAATAAATATAGACATATGAATGTTTTCGATGAGTTTATATCATTTTGATACGATTATATGAATATAAAGTGTGCTACGATTACAAATTGTACGATTTATGTATGAATACAGATGTTCATTCGTAGATATTAACTTGAAGATTGGAGAATGGTCGACCAGAATGAAGAACGGAAAATATGAAACAAAGGATAAATTTACGCATTCATGTATTCAAAGGCATGGTTGATGACATTTTTGTACATTTAGTTGAATGTTGAAAATATAAAATTAATAACCAATTTGATTTGACTGAGTTTTATTTCAGAGTTGGGTAAAAATCGGTACAGGCCAAGTTGAACTACAACTCGGAGATTTGTCGGAGATTTCTAATCTGAATCAGAATGGTGTAAGGAATCCTTTTTTACATGTTTTGTTTCGATATCTAAATTAGATTTTAAGAACAATTTTCAAAAGAACGTAGAAATCCAGGGCAGCGCACTTGTAGTGCCAAAACTAGTAATGCTGTCATAGTAAATAAGCAAATATCTGTGCAGGTATGTAAACATTTTTTTGTTGTGTTCACCGGGCGCATCCCACTGCGTATCGCAGTGACCGCGTGTTGTGATTGTTAGCTGTGTGCAGTTTGGTGCACATCCAGTTCGATTTCGGTCATCAAATGAGTCACGCGTGCTCGTCTAGTGTTGTTATATATAGTGTTTCTATCATAATTAATAAAATCGTTTTATATTATATATACATTCCACAACATATACTGGAATTGATCGTGAACTGAGGTTTGCTAGTGTGATTGCACGCGATAAACATTTATCAATCGTGGAGTTCAGTGTTCGTGTGATGTTCCATCGGATTAAATTTCTTGTGATATCACTCTAAAATTTCGTCGAATTATGTAAGTTTTGGTCCGTTTTGAATTTAAGATTTTCTCCTATAATGTAGTTGATTTCTGTTTGTCCTGCACACGAATATTTGTAGATTTTTGTATTTATAAACAACGTTGTGAGTTTTGTTTAGCCACCAGAGTCGCATTCAGCAAGCCTATCGCAAGCTGATAGTGGCCGCGTGTAGTCGCCGTCGGCTGTGCACATGAAGTTTTATTTCGGACGTGAATCGTGCGTGTCATGGCGACTGGGTTTGTTTCTTTCGATCATAATTATGCAGAACGGTTTATATACTATGAAAAATTGACCACATATATAAGAATCGGGGGTGAACGGAGTTTTGCTTGTTCGTTTGTATGCGTTAAACGTTCATAAATGATGTTCATCGGTACGCGTGTGAGGTTCCGTCGGCCGTCGGTAATTGTTCTTTTGCCTGTGGAGTTATACGATACTCAATTTTGGACTAGACCTTATTGATCCTCAATTTGCAAATACAAGAGCTACCATGTCATGTAAGTAAAAGTAACCGGAAAATTGTCGCCTTCAATACGCGTTGTGTCACAAGTTTCCTCTAGCAAAACATGATAATTATAGCTCGAATCTTTGTTTTCTTTACGCGTAACCCTCATATATGGTCGCTACAATAATATATCAGTAATTCGGCAACTCTATTCGTAATTCATAAGCAATTGTTGTTTAGTAAACCGTGAGTTTATGTATAGTTATGCCGATCCGTCGGCCGTCGTTTATTCGTACTTCAAAGTGGGCGTTTTATTTGAATTGTGGGTTATCTCCTTGATAAATTTTCGAATGTTTTCATAGTAAAACATCATTTTATTATAAATTATTTTCTTTTCGTAACATCCTTTCCATTTCTGTACCCCTGCTTCACTTGACAAATAGATTGCTTTGTTGGTTTTGGGTCTTTTCCTTCCTGAACTTTTGATTTCCATTTTGAAGGGAATTGTTTGCTGCTTTCCTAAATAGGCCCTAAAATGCCCTTCAAAAGTAAGCAATTTTATAAAAAGTTGAAAACATAGTGTAGGCAACGCCCTGTATCTCCTGAACAAATCCATTTTCTTTAAGTTCCTTTACGCCATATTATAGTCTAAATGACCCTCTTTTCGATGCATTATATTTCAATCTTCTAAACCTTTTAAAAATGCCCTAAAATGCCCTTCAAAAGTTGGCAATTTTATAAATATTTGAAAACAAGGCCTGGAAAACGCCCGGAATCTCCTAAACTAATACATATTCTGTAAGTTTCTTTACGCCATATTATAGTCCAAATGACCCTCTTTTCGACGCATTTTAATTCAATTTTCTAAACCTTTTGGAAGTGCCCTCAAACGCCCTTCAAATGTTGGCAATATTTTGGAATGTTAAAAACATGGTGTGGAAAACGCCCTGTATTTCCTGAATTAACTGACTTTCCTAAAGTTTCTTACTGTTATATTAGAGTTCAAGAGTTTATGTACACCATGCATATCCTTTCAACCTTTTAACTTGTCCAGAAGTGCCCTGAAATTAGGTTCAAAATATAACTGTTTTACTCCAACTTTTTTCTTAAAATATTTTTTGGTCAAACAACAGGGTCGAACTTTTTTACTTAAAATTTTTCTGTCGAATTTTATGGTTACATTTTTTTCGCTCGAATTATTTTGTAAACTTTTTTCGGTCGAATTTTTTGGTCAACATTTTTTCGATCGATTTTTTTTTGTAAAAATTTTTCGGTCGTAATTTTTTGTTAACATTTTTTTCGATCCAATTATTATGTAAACTTTTTTTGGTCGAATTTTTTTTTTTGTAAAATTATTTTCGGTCGCATTTATTTGTAATTTTTTTCCGGACGAGTTTTTTTTAATAATAATAATAAAAAAATAATAATAATAATATTATAATTAAATTAATTTATTTTGAATAAGTGTGTCCTATTGACTTCTATATTTGATGTTTTGAGTTATGTGTAAAAATTGCTATTTGTTTAGATAGGGTAGTGCATACGCAGTGCGTATTACGCACTCTTGTGTACGTGTGATACACGGACACGGCCACTTAAGTGCGTTACCACTCACTGATACATAGGCAAACGCTCACTGCCTCATATGTACGCCACACTTTTTGAAACGCTTGGTATTTTCTGGAAGTACAATAAAGTATTCTCAGGTAGCGCAACGATGCATGTTTTAACTAAAAATATTCCTGCGAGTGAAAGTCGACGTGCACAGTTGTGATGCCGGCACGCAGCTCTTACTTCGTGCGGCAGATAAGTACGAGTATACTCCGCCTAGTATTCGTGTTTCTCGTTGTAAATTCGGTACATTGCTTTATATTTTATTGAATTTAGTGGTAATTGCCGTGTTTGGTCATTCGGTAAATATTTATTGCGTATGTAATCTTCGGAATTCAATATTTTGTGTGTTTATTACATTTTATCGTGGATTTCTGATCGGTTATCGTCGGACGCCGGCCGGCAGACTTTGTGTGTGCTTATAAATAATATTTTGGACTTGTGCAAACCATTTTTGACTTCTGCACAACTCGTTGGCTTAATGTATTACCTGGTACGAATACTAATTTAAATAATTATGGAGAACAAGACGAAATTTATGATTAATTATCTTTGGATTCCGCCGGAACTCATTGTCCGAAATTGTATAACTAATGTTTTGTTTTTTCTTTATTTCAGTATCTACTCACATTTGATTTGCGGTGTTCAATACACTGGTAAGTAAAATTTGTATAATTCATAGCGTCTGGTTTTCTGATTTCTTGCAATTATAAAATTGATATATTTTGCGGAAATCTAAATGCTTCAATAAAACTCAAATCATAAATCATAATTTCATTATTTAAATTTTAGTTCACTTGCATAAACTAAAAATCATAAAATAGAATTGTATTAGTTTTGAAGACAGTTTTATTAGCTGCGTTTGTGTATAAACCACTTTCTTATCGCATTCGCCGTGCGAGATGCTACGCATAAGATTCTCGTCGCGCTGTCGCGTGCAGCACATTTTAGTTTAGTTCTTATCACAGATACCCTGTCTATTGCAATTCGTGCTCAAGGTTGAGTGTCATCGACGCGCCGCCGGCTTTGCGCATCTATTGCTTTTACCTGCCGGGTTTATGCAGCAGGCATAGAGTCTTATTGTGAACTGTTCCATCCTTGCGTGCACGGTTTCGGCATCCCTATTGATGGATTGCAGCTAGTTTCGTGCTGGTCTCTGGCGTATCCAGACGAATATCGCGCAACGAATTTCGTTTTATCAGACTTCAATTTTCAAAGTTTGCATTACGAGTATATTCGGTCATCAATCGACTTAGTCGTAATATGCATCTGCAGTGGTTTCATAATAAGTAATTGTGCGTTTAATGTGCATAAATGTTTTTTTTTGCTTGCTTCTGATGTTTATAGTTCAAATCAAATATTTCGATTATGGTGGGACGTGGTCGGTCGCTAGATCAATCGGAGACTAATTCGGGCTTGAGTAAGTTACTTTAATCTGACCATTGCGATACTCAGCATAGAAAGTTTGTTTTCTTCGATGTGTGAATATAATATTATCATATTGTATGAAATGTTTTTGACGTGATAACGTCTTTAAAATCGTTTTATTGGGTGACTGTTCAGAAACTGTGTCACGAGCGAGGTCGATCGCAGGTATACCCCCCTCTCGTTATAACGAGAGAGAGACGGACCGATCTCCCGTCTCATCTCGAGCGCTGCCAGTCATTCCGACCCCCCTCTCGTTATAACCAGAGAGAGACGGACCGATCTCCCGTCTCATCTCGAGCGCTGCCAGTCATTCCGTGCCAGTCATAGCGTTTGAGTGAGTTGACCGATCTTCCGTCTCTCTCACTCTAGCGGCATACAAACGAATGGAGATTTTCTCGTGCGGTTAAGTTTTCGTTGAATGTTTTATCGGCCGATAAAAAGTTTGTAGTGTGCGGGGAGCCTAACAGTAAAACAAAATGTGAAGTGCAAGTGAAGTGTTACAACAATTGCAACAAACAAAACTTATATCACCAATAAGACGTTATCACGTAAACATCTCGATCGTAAACCTACTTTACAAACAACCATTTTTTGTTTTACTTATGTTTTCTTTTAATTACAGTACTTGCCGTACCCTTGCAATCCGATAAGCACTGCATTGGTAAGTTAATAATTAAGTTATATTATTCGGTCAAATGTTTTATCACATTTCACCTGCCTGTTGCAATAGCTCGCGAAAACGAATCATATTGCGGAAAATCTTTGTGAAATGTTCAAATTTTTATCGGATTATGATAGAGCAAGAAGGGTTTTGTGAAATTTTTGTTGATTTAGTTGAGTCTCATTCGATGTACCGTAGCAGGGTGGCAATAGAAGTGACTCGTGTTCAGAGTACCGTAGAGGGTGACTGTAGAAGTAACTCACATTCAGGGCACCGTACAAGGGCAGCGGTAGAAGTGACTTGTGTTCAGGGCACCGTACAAGGGGAACGGTAATAGTAACTCGTATTCAGGGCACCGTGCAAGGGTTGCGGTAGAAGTGACTCGTGTTCTGGGCACCGTACAAGGACAGCGGTAATAGTAACTCGTATTCAGGGCACCGTACAAGGTCTTCGGTAGAAGTGACTCGTGTTCAGGGCACCGTACAAGGGCAATGGTAGTATAAACTCTTACTCAGGGCACCGTACAAGGGCTGCGGTAGAAGTGACTCGTGTTCAGGGCACTGTTTGAAGGAGCGGCAGTGAGTCGTATTCATAAAATATAAAATATAAATTATGCTGTTCGGAATTGATAAAAAAAAAACTGGGAAAAAGGGGCTGTACCGCCTCTTGTAGTTTTTTGTTATAAATTTTTTTCATTTTAAATTTTTCCGATTTTAATACTTTATTTTATAGAGAATATTTAAATTAGTCGCGATGTTGTGAACAGCAATTATTTAATTAACTAAGGACTACAGTAAACTTATACGAAGACAATTAGAAGACAATAAATTATTTATTTGTATTGGTAAATTTCAAATTCCTGTAGTTCCTCGTCTTTATTGCATCCAAAAACCAATACATATATTCTTTTCTTATGCCGAGATATATTTAAAGTAATAGTTGATTTCGTGTATGTGTGTTATTTCAATATTGTGAATTTTTTACTTTCGTCTTCTCAAGTAAATGTTTACTACTATGTTTGTTTACAAACAACTTTTTTGTTCGGCTGACGTGTATTATCGCGAGATACCATACCTGCCTTGTACCGGGCCACGCGCAGCACATACCGCAGTCGTTTCACCGCGTGGTCCGCGAGCGCGCCTCACTACCAGCCACGCGTTTTCAGATTTCAATTATGCAATTAATCATCGTGTATTGTTTTCGTCATCTGCAAAATATTCGTAACGAGAATGTGTGACTGTTTTGTTTGATGAGTTGTGGCGGTTGGAGTGTTCTTAAGTAAGAAATTAGTGTCTGTTGATTTCGGCACGAGTTTTCAGTTGATAAGATATATTCCTGGATCAAAAATCTTTTCATCATTGCACTGGTAGGTGAGTAATTAATTTTTTCGCGGAAAGTTAGACGGTTTATATCAAATTGATAATCCCATTTGAGGGATATTATTTGTGCGAATTACAAACACGTGGTTTTTATCTGAATTCATATCCCTGTTTCCGAAAATAACATGCATGATTTAATTACGAGTATTACAAGCATTGTTCTAAAAAAATATCCGAGGAATATTAAAATGACAATATTCATGTGGCCGACCACGGCTTTGTCCTCCTTTCGCTAAACGTTTTTCATCGAATTACACTCCTTAGCATCATTAAATTAAAAACTTTCTTGTTGATCTAATAAAATCTTGCACGTTGAATAGTTTTTCGCTAACGTAGTCTCCATATATCTTAATATTTACAAGTAACTAGTTATTTTTATCGTATTTACCTACTGTATTAACACGCGCCGTCGCATGCTGATTTGGATGTTTTCCGCCGAATGTTCTTGCAATTTATGATGATGCTTCACCCGTCGGTTACCTTATGCAGTTAATGCTATCATCAAATGATAAATGTATACACAATATATTAAAATGTAAGTGTTTTATTCTTGTAGCAACTTTTTACTCAACTTTTCCGATGATTTTCGGGAAAAATCTTTGAATTTATGTTGAAATATAGTTGTTTCTGTGTAAATTTCTCTCGTCATGATGTAAATATTGACCATATTTGTAGTTTTTAAAATTTTCCTTTTGTAACACCCTGTATCTTAGTTTTCCTAACAGTACATAGTAAATCGTCTTTATTTGTGCGTTTTGAGTGTTCTTTGTTTTAATGCTTGGAATTTCCTTTTTGTATCACCCTGTTTATTAGTTTTCCGGAGCATCAGTTGAAAACGAGAAATATTTGTTGTGTTTCTATTTGTGACACACTGTATAATCGTTTTCCTTCACATCCCTGAAAATTTCGCTTTGACTTTTATTATATTCTAACTTCTGGCACTTTAAATTTTCTTTTTGTAACACCCTGTATTTGTTTCCATTTTCAATGACGTTGAAATTGGCCTATTTATTAATTTCTATATCCCGGTAGAACTGTAGGAAGTGGTACTTGTTTATACGTGCACAGCTAAGCAGGTCGCAAGTCCTGTTTCAATATGGTGCCATGTATTTTATTGACTTGTAAAATCTAAACTTGTATTGTATCAAATTGTATTTGTTAATAAAGAAATGTTAAGAAAGATTTTGACTTATGGTTTGTATGTACCTCTATCTATCATTTCAGGTACAGGTCTCGAAGAGAGTTCCCTCTCTCAGAGGATGATCCCCACTATAAAAATTGTTAAGGTGTCCTATATGATTTGTGTAATCCATCTTTCATTTCAGCAACAGGTCAGAACTTGTAAGAATATTTTTAAGTGTCACCTCTCTTGTGACGACTTAAAACTTAGAAATATTTGAACAAGACCTTATAAGGAGTTCCCTCTCTCTGGGGATGATCCCCCACCATAAAAATTGTTGATATGCCTGAGTATTTCGGGGATGAAGCGCAGAGACATCGTAGCTGTAGGATGGGCCGGGAGCAATGGAGGCATCGAAGTAGTAGACGGTCTTATAACGACACGCCGCTAAAAAATTTAAAAATCCGATCCACTCCTGTTCTCTTTCTTCTATCTCCTCCTCTTCTCAACTCTGTACTCTTCATCCTTCTGTCTCCTACTCATCTCTGCTATTCCTTCTTCTACTTCTCCCATTTCTTTGATCTCCGTTTCTTCACTTACTTTCTTTACTTCTCATATTGCCTTCACTTGTATTGCAAGTTCTCTTATGTTTCAATTGAGTTTACATATGCAACCCAAATTACACCTGTTATTTTTATAATTGAGAAAAATGTCTTCTATACCTGAGATTCGATCCGTGCCTACTAGCATGCTAGCAAGTGCACGTACCCACTCGACCACTGAGTGATTTTATCATTGTTATTTGATTGTTCTATTTATGATTCTACTTTATTCAACTTTTTAAAAACAACAACTTTCAACAGCTATATATTGTACACGCTCGACGCACTCTAGATTTAAGACATCAATCCTGCAAACGGCAAAAGGGAAACCAGAAAGAAATATGAAGAAGTATATAATATTACATTATGTTTTATTAGCAACATTAAATAAAAACTACATACATTTGGTTTAAATCGAAAATTATAGACACCTCTTAAATCTCCTGAAAGTAAAACTTACCTTGTAATACGCGCATCTGTAGCATTTCTGCGACGGAAGCGGTAGACTCCTTGGTACAAGTGCTCCTAAACTTCTTAAACAGGCATCAACGTTGTTTATTTATAAAAATTAAACAAAAATCCACATTATTATTAAGTATGTATGGACACGCAAGTTATTTACACATAGGTTAACACGAGTGCAATGTAATTCTACAAGCGAAAAAGAATCGCCGATGGCCGACGAAACATCGCACGCGCACAGGTGAACCATCGATAACTCCGCGATTGATGAACATTCAACACCTGCTATCTCACCAGCAAAACTACATTCACATCAGATTTCAGTAATTGCCGACAATTGTTAATTGCACATTCCACAATTTATCTAATTGCGATTTGAAGAACGAAAACTAGTCGCAATGAAAACGCGCGATTCACTCGACAACCGATATGGAACTGCGTATGCCTTGCGTTGCACACAGCAGACAGCAACTGCACGAGGTCACCATCGCTGTTGAAATACGCACGCTGAAAGAAACAAACAAAAAAACTTGTTAACATTCATTCATATGCGTGTATTCTAGCCCACCTAAGAATACTTTACAATACTGCAACAAAATATGTATTATTTTATAGGGAATTGTCCGTGGAGATTTACGAGATATTCGCAATTGAAATAAATCAATAAAAATTGAAAAAAATTGCAATTTTTAGCAGTTTAAGTTCCGTTTTTAGACCTTGTACACCATTAAATTAAATTATTTTAAATTGAGAGATAGAAAAACATGTTGTGCAGAACATGAATTGAATTGTACTCGTACTATGCATGAAACTCTTAATTTCGATTAAATTTTAAATCGGATGCCTGATAGATAATTTAATTCAACATCGATTATTTTGGTAACTTTTTTTGATAACATTAACCGGTTAGACCCTATTTACAATTTTAGAGAAAAATGCATTCGTTTTTTGTAGACTTTTTTGTTCTTGACATAATCGCCAAAAAATAATAGACCCTGTTCTTTGACCGAAAAAATTTTAAGTAATAAAGTTCGACCCTGTTTTTCGACCGAAAAAAAAACAAAACAATTCGACCGAAAAAAAATTTACACAAAAATTCGACAGAAAAAATTTTACCAAAAAAATTCGGCAGAAAAATTTTGAGTAAAAAAGTTCGACCCGTATTGTCAAAAAATATTTTAAGAAAAAAGTTCAACCCTGTTAATCAACCAAAAAATATTTTAAGAAAAAAGTTCGACCCTGTTATTCAGCCAAAAAAATATTTCAAGAAAATAATATCGACCGTTATTGGATCGAAAATAATTTAGATACGTTTTGACACGGTTTTTCGAGTAAAAAATAAAAAATATTAGAGAAAAATAGCTATTTTTGAACCGCATTTCAGGGCATTTATGGACAAGTTAAAGGGTTGAAAAGGTATGCATGGGCTAGATAAACTCTCGAACTATAATATGGCGGTAAGAAATTTCAGAAAAGTCAGTTAGTTCAGGAAATACAGGGCGTTTTCCACACCATGTTTTTAACTTTTCAAAATATTGCCAACATTTGAAGGGCATTTTAGGGCAATTCCAAAAGGATTACAGAATTGAAATAGAATGCATCATTTAGACTATAATATGGCGTAAAGAAACTTACAAAATACGTATTCGTTCAGGAGATACAGGGCGTTTTCCACGCCATGTTTTCAAATATTTATAAAATTGCCAACTTTTGAAAGGCATTTTTGGGCACTTCCAAAAAGTTTAGAGGATTGAAATAAAATGCATCAAAAAGAGGGTCAAAAAACTATAATATGGCGTAAAGAAACTTACAGAATACGTATTAGTTCAGGAGATACTGGGTGTTTTCAACACTATGTTTGCAACTTTTTATAAAATTGCCAATTTTTGAAGGGCATTTGAACGCACTTTCAAAAGGTTTAGAGGATTGAAATAAAATGCATCAAAAAGAGGGCCATTTAGACTATAATACGGCATAAAGAAACTTACAGAATATGTATTAGTTCAGGAGATACAGGGCGTTTTCCACGTCACAACAATTCTGAAGAAACTTCATTTTAAAAATATAAATATGATAAAAGTATAATAAAAAAATTAGTATTACATAAATAGAAGAATAAATTACTTACATTTTGAACAATGTAGATATCCAATATCCTTCTATATTTGAAATAAACCACTTAATTCCCCAAAGATTGAAACAATGCGGTGCGTTTAGTCTTCCAACAAAAACCTGAAAACCAAACCAAATAAGTGTTAATGCCAAGTAAAATAATTAATGGGGTAACTAAATGTGAGCGTTTTTATATCCTTGTGGTGACGGACGTGACCGGAGACCACCATCGACACGCAATAGTAGATTCATGCATATGCGCACGTGCACATGCAACGACACGCGTCCACGTGAATCGCAATAGCCGACCTCGCCAGCCCATCGACGCGACGCGGTTTTCCCGATTTCCATCAGCGACGTGGCTAACGATTCATTATTTGAACGACCTGCACGTGAACCGCGCGGCGGCGATGTGTACGTGACTACCCACGAGCATCTTACAATACATAAACGTGTCGGTTGCAGCATCGTTTATACATAGCGCGATTGTACAATTTCAATATTCACAAAAAATCAATTTTTGCATCACAGATTATATCGTTTCATAAACATAATCTACAAAAGCCCTGACAAGATCGAAAAAATAACATGAATTGTTCTAGATTTTAATTAAAAACATTGTTTATTGTGTATAATCTCAAGATTGGTGGCGATATGCGTGAAACAATCACGTTCGCGGTAACGTGGACTGCACCGCCACCACGCACCACGTGAATACATGATTCACGTGATGGCACTCGTAATCGCGCAATATGTAATTTGCACTGGACTTAACTTGCGGGTTATTTATAGAACAATAATTATTATCTATAGTTGAATAGTGTATCTCCGAACAATTTAATAAACCTTTCTCAAGTGTTACAAGTATTACGCAAACTGGGCAAAATCGATGAAAAATAATTAAACATCAAATTAATAAAAAGCAAAACTGAATTATAAATATCTAATCGCATCACCGCTTCGATGTGAAAGCAATTATCGTTCATGCGCCAGCAGTAATTACATCATCGATCAACGATAGTAATAAAATTAATTTTTATAAACGTAATTTTATTCATGCCACACCATACCTGAATTAGTTAATAAGTAATAAGATGCAAAATCTAGACATTCTCAAATGGGAGCCCTTTGCGTTTCAGTTTGCGTTAGTTATAACAAGTTTATGTTATATTTTATGCATTTTCAATGACGCTGCATGAACATGTAGACATACAATTATAATTTGTTCATTTGTCCGCTCGTGCGCACATACTCGATCGATGTGCATCGCGAACATGTGCGAGACGTGACAAACGCGATCATCATCGGCCATCGGCCATCGTTTTTCTGTATTCTGTGCGGAATTTTAATTCGCTCGCGTACACGGGGCGTAATTACGGCGGCGCGCCTGCATCGCTCGATCAACCAACACATAGCGAATTAATTTTCATGCATATTTTCATATTTTTATTGCATATTTAAATACGCGCATTAAAATCTAGAATATATTCAGTTTTAATTTTAGTTATTAGTTCTTTATAGCGAAATTTTACGAGTTTTTTAATGTTTTACTGTTTGAAATGCAAGAATAAAAACTAATAAAATAGTCAATGTCAATCTACGACTTGTAGTATAATAAACCGCGGTTGAATGGAAATACACCAACGCGCGATATCGAAATTGCGACAAAAATACCACGTGAAATACATATTTGAAAGCCTGTTAAAAACGTGAAAAAATAAATTATTAAATACGCTCGCCGTAAATACCAACACAAAATAATGCGAGTAATGTAAGTAATGTACAAGTATGTAAGCAGTAATGTACGTGTAATTGTTTCGTTTCGCGCTCACGTGTTGCAGAGCGTGGCCTCGCTGTGCACGTTTCGCCGTGCGTCGGTGTCGTCTGACGGCGCCGTCGGCGGCGGTTTATTTCTCGGACAGTTCACTGCGTTCGGTGAATCGAGGAGCTGGCGCGCGGTTGCGTTTCGTTTTCCAAACGCAGATTACGCGAACACGACGGGTAAGCGCACGACAAAACGCGCGACTACCGACTACGTGCCAGTGGAAACGCGTCGCTCGCGAACTGAACATCGCCTATGACTTTCAAGCCGGCCTCACGCACGCGACTAGCACGTTTCGCACAAATTCGCACAATCGTGTGCGCCCGCAGCGCGGGGCGAGACGCAACCACTTTAGTTTTTGGTCTATTGATTAACAGGAAAAAACCCAGCGCGCACTCAAAAGTGATACATTTGGAATACATCGTAAATCTACGTTGAACTTCGTCTTAAATTTGTGCGCACTGCGTTCGTTAAAGTTCGTGATATATCGTGATACTGCGTAGTATATTGTGTGGAGCAGTGATATTTCTATTCAAATTCAAATTTTTCAACTATTTATCACTATGGAAATGAGATTTTGGGAGGATAACTCTTTGCAACACGTTAAATTTGAAAGGTAACTAAACTACTATATAAAACTTGTTTTATATATTTTTAATATTATTACACGCCGATTGTTTTGACGTTTATTGCCAATATACCTTGATGCCAATTTTGAGTATACATTGTCGTTTTATGTTGAACACGGCTGGTTCACATGTGTATGTGTATATGTGTTGCCTTGTGTAATCATTCGAATTCGAACGTGTTGATTAACACGTGCGCCGCGTGCACGACCGAGTCGCATGCACTTTTTAATAATTTTATTTTACTCTCGGAACGATCCAACCGACCCAACGCCTGAACGATTCTATAAATAATTAATAGTCTATCGATGGACCGCACTTGCGAAATTTTTATTAAATTTTATATTAAATCTATAAAAAAAATATTTAAATGATTTAAAGACCGAGTGTCATAATTAAGAAGAGTGTGTAACATTTGTTTGTTTATATTTCGGCCCCGAGGCTGCCGCCGGGTGCGAGAAAGTAGTTTTCGAAAACGAATTTTTTTGGCAGCTCTCAATGACCGCACGTTAAAACCGAGGCCAACGTAAAAACAATTCAAAACAAACAAACCGCAAACGTTTTAATTAACAACTAAGAACACAATTAAAATTATAATGTTATAGAATAAAAAATTGATATCCGTAAAAATGAACAGAGCCGTATTAAATTTTATTTTTCACAAATCAGTGAATAACTTTTGATTAGAGGTCATAAATGTGTGATACAAATCAAAAATGTGCGTTGTCATCACAATTTGTAATCGACGCAATTTATAATTGTGATTGCAATGTAATTGCAGCGCGTACGTGAGTACAGAAAAAATGTTTACAACATTCGCGGTGTTTACGATGCCGATAATTACGATCGCGCATACAAACTAGCATGAAACTATGTCAATGTTCACGATTGCAATAAATATTTAATTAAACACCAACCGCACGCTTTAATTAAATAATATTTATTACATTTTAATTCATCAAAACAAACACTTACGAACCGAAATTTAAAAAAAAAAAAACAATTTAGTTTGGAGTTGTTTAATTGACTTACAATTTAGTTGTCATTCACATGACTCTATTCGTTATCAGTATTCTCTTATTATTGTTATCAAAATTATAATTATGCACACCACTCACAATCATTAAGTCACGGGACTTGCCACACTAACATACACTCCAAGTACAACAAAATAAAATGTGTTTGAAAAAATCAGGCGCATGACGCACGATTGTTTATCGCGCGCACGAGCACGAGATTCGCTTATCGCCGGCGGTAATATTTTTATTTGCTTTGACTAAGACGCGAAGAATGTTGCAACATGTAGCACTAATATTAAATAGTTGACGTCTGACAACTATGTATTCTACAAGTGAAGTAAATATTATTGTGTGAACACGTTGTATATGCATGTGTGTGTGACAGGTTTTCACGTTGACTTGTTTTGGCCGCGCTGCTAAAAATAGCAACAATCTATTTGTGTGACACGGCGCACGTCGTTCCCGCTTGGCAGGTTCACGTATGTGTGTGAATGGAAATTTTTGATTTCCGGTATATTCGATAAGCGCACTCCACACACATATTCATAACAGCTGTGCGCAAGCTACGAGTACCCACTTCTAATCACTACAGACACTTGTAATCACATGTACGCTTGTTGTCTGGCCCGCTTAGCGATAAACATTTTGTTATGTATTATCACAATCGTCACGTGTTTCACTCCAGTCGAATATCTATTTACGATTCATGATTTCGGTTAATTTGTTTCGCATGATGAAGTAAGCTGATAAGCGTCAGGCAATTTTTTGGTACATTTGAGTTTTATTTTTTGCATTTTAAGCGGAAATATTACGCGCGCTAATGGATTATCGTGGTTATCGCTCGCCTGGCGAAACATTATCATGCATAATCGCATGCTTTTCGATTTTCAAGGTCGAGAATGACGCAAATTGTGATTTTTTTTCGCCGCGGCGGGTCGACGACAGACTCGCCGACTCGGTATCGATGGAAATGCGTGATATATCAAAATATTATCAAAGTTTTAAAAAAATAATCAAGTTAACATGGCAAATATTTCACTTGTTTCAGTAATTCCAATGACAACATTCCGCCGCGCACGCGCGAACCTTTCTATTGCGAAGCGGCTAACCTGAATTTTGCTACCGGTGACGACGACTGCATCGACTACGCATATCGCAAGACTCCTGTTCGAGTGTCCCGCCAGGACCCGCTCTCGCATCGCATCATTGAGAAGCGTCGACGCGATCGTATGAACAACTGCCTTGCCGACTTATCTCGTCTTATCCCCGCCGAGTATCTCAAAAAAGGTCGTGGTCGCGTCGAGAAAACGGAAATCATAGAAATGGCGATCAAACACATGAAATACCTGCAGTATATGAATCACTATCGTCTGGGCTATCAAGAATGCATGTCGGAGGCGATGAGGTTCCTGGTCGAGGTTGAAGGGCGATTTCCAAGGGAACCAATTTGTGTGCGGCTATTGGGCCATCTGCAGACGCACTGTGATAATATTTGCCGAGGAACTGCTGATGCTCCGCCCACTGGAGTGACATCTACCGGGCAAATACATGTTAACATTGATAAAATGGAACCAAAAGTAGAGCCTAATAACAATTACGATAGTGAACATCAGCAGGAAAGCATGAATGCGACGAATGGATTTGAAATGGTTGCTGAGGTAGAAGGGCGGAGTGATATGGACACGGAGGCGGATGTAGACGTGGGGGTGGAGAAAAGAGGCGAGCAACATCACGAACATCACGCTGGGTACAAATACAAAAATGATATCAAGCAAAGATTTACACAGGACAATGCTAAGAATCCCAAAGATCGAAGAAATAGTACACCGATTAGTACTGATAATCAAACATGGTGGGTAATTAAAATTTATATCTAAAACAGTGTTGGAATACTTAATGAAACTTTTTTCTTTAGTTCTAGTATTGGTTCACCGACACCAGCCCACTTCATAGACAGCACTCCTTCGTCACACGCCATTTTGAAACCTTCCTCGCACCACCATGAAATGGAACCGATGATGACCACATCCTGGACTTTATCAACTGCCCCGCCCCCCAGCCAAAACTTGTCTTTATTCTCCACCAATGAAACTTCAGCATTCAGTAGTCCATTACACCGAAAACCAACATCTCTACTAGAAGTTAAAAACTTGACCAATGGCGTGAATGGCACACACTCGCACTCGTCAACAAATGGCATGACCAACGGACACAGCAACACCGAAAAACTTGGCTTGCAAGTACCCGCGTTTGTTCTGCACACAAAAGGATCCTTCTACATACCGGTGACTCTAGAATATGATGCACTGTCGCCGTATCTCAACGGCCATGACTTACTCAGCGCAATGAATCAAGATGTGGTTCTGCATCCGGTCGCCATTAATGTCAACTTTCAACAGCAGCCATATGTGGCATTACAACAACCAAAGAAGTTTGAGAAGTTACCTGGTTAATACACTGACACAATTTTCATTATTCTATTAACCGCAAAGATTATGTTAGGTTAATTTTTGATATGTTTATAAAATGTTGAGCAAGGTTAGATACTGTGAGGGGTTAGACGCGAGAACGTAACGAGACTGTGATGTATCCATAAGACTGACACGACACCTGATATGATGCGATATCATTAAGTTAATAAAGAGAAACTTAACCTATATTCAAAAATATATATCAAAAGTCTTGTACACGACATACGCGCAACGTTGTAAAACTCAATCGAAAGTTTTATTTGATAAATAAAGAGAGATTGTTATGTTTAGTGTGTACACCCGATTACAGAAGGCACGCGGAAAACACTATTGCTTATCTTTAAGGTTAGAATTAATCGGAATCATCAGCATTTTGCATACTTTCGCTTAACAATTTACGCTTCTTCCTTTGGGTATCACGTGTGGCAAATTTTACATTCGAAATTGTTTCGTCTCCATTTTGTTTAGGCTTTTTGACCGACAATTTAGTAAAAGATATACTTGCTACACGTTTTCTAACTGACGGTGATTCAGAAACAAATGTCGATGCAGTTACTGATGTGCCTGAATTTGAATCTTCAGACAAATTTGTTTCCAGAGCTGTTTTTCGAGGATTTATTTTATGTAAATACATCCCGGCATATTTATCATAGTCTTCAGCACTCCATTCTTCGTTCAAACGCTTTTCACGCGGTGGGTTAATCGGCAAAGAGTTGGCAACATAATGAAAAGCATTGAAAGTGTTTGATGTTGGCTGAGATTGGTTTATGATGGGCGCAACATATGTAGCACTCACATTTAGAACATTTTCTAGTACAGAATTACCCAATATGTTGGTTGAATTAAATTGGGCTTCTGCTGCATCTGCCTGCATTAATTCTCTCTCCAACTCATCAATTTGTGCATCTCGGTGAATCAGCAAGTTCCTGTAATAATCAATTTCTTTCGCGTAGCCATCTTGATCGCTTGAATGATTTGTGTTGCGCTGAACGCTTTCTACTAGCGTCTGCAATTCCGCATGTTCGTACTTGAGATGTACATTTGCCACCATTAATTGTTTTAACTTATTATCCACCTCGTTCAGTTGACTTTGATAATTCACTTTCATATTGTTCGTTTCGGTTGTGAATTTATGCGTTAAATTCGCAATTTCGTTCTCCAATTCATATTCTCTTCGTTCATATGAAATGTTTTTAGTGGTAATGGCTTCGTTCTGTTGCAACTCTCTAAGTTTTTTCTGTTCCAATAAATCGTTGCGTTTCTGCGCAAGTTGAATGAAATCAACTTGGAGTTTATCGTAACTTTCTACACAGAACCACATAACAGTTTAACCCTAAAGTTATGTATGTAAATGACTTGAATTAAGATCTTTTACCTTTATAGTTTATTTCTTCATAAATGTTTCGCTGTTCATACAAATTTTTATACGTATTTCTTTGATCTTCCACACATTTGATAGCATTTTCCAAAAGTTGACGTGATTCTGTTTTAAACTACAATTATTTTAGGTTGAAAAAGGGATAATTAACACTATAATTTAAATATTATACTGCATTACACTAACTTGGTTTAAGTTACTATTGTTATGACCTTCCATGTTGCTTTAAACTAAGTAACTTTCAAAGAAATTTGTAAATACTCAGCACATGACAGAAATAAAACAAAACTGAACTTCCACTGTAGGCAATCCGACATACAACAAATTTTACAATGTATTGGATGGTCTGGACTGGTATACATTTCAAAGGGTACTTGATTGAAAGTACAAGATACAATTATAAATATTTGTCCTATTTTCTAGTACTTGCTTTAAACTAGTTATAATGTTTATATAATAAATTTAAAAAATCCTACCTTATGTCTGCAATTTTCTTGCAATATCCTCTCAAATTGCATTCCTAAGTAGTTAAGGTCCATCACATTCTAAGGAGTGTATTGGAGGTGAACAAATGGTTTTAATTTTATCCAATCATCTTGCTTAACATCCAAATTTTCCTTTTTCTAGCTGCCATAAGAACAAATTCCATTTGATATTTGTGGACAACCTTAACCTCCTGGAACTAAAACAAATGAACTGTTTAAAAAATCATAAAATTCAATTTTCCACAATCATACCATCATTTATCTTAGTTAATGTTCACGTTATACCCTTGCAGTCTTTAATTAATGATTAAAATACACTACTGTCACAGAACAACGCGCAAACTGAAACCCAACTGCACAACCACATGTTTTCAGATGATAAGAATTTTACTGTTCAATATTATTGTACAATCAAATATTCAAATACAGCTGTTTATATATTAAATAATTTAAAAATCCTAAACAATCATTAAACATATTAATCTATTTTCCATCGTTTAATGTTTCCTGATACATATTTAAACATCTTGGTGCCTTTCAAGTTGCCTAAACAACATAGAGGTTAACAGAAGTAACAAAACAAATGACTGTTGCGTTGTGTTGTTTGTTCGGTCGAGAATGTAAACAGATAGAAACAAATGAAGTAGAGTACCCCGAAATCTAAACTTCTAGTTAGAACAAAACCACCCCTAAAGCATCCCACACAAAAGCAGCACAAACTATGATTTGAGAATCCGGCGCAACCATGAGAGTTCTAGCGGTAGCCCGCCTTTGTTTCGCTTTGCTAGTATTTCTTTCAGTATTATATTTTTACTTTTATCACACTGGTATTGGAGTGAACTATTCGGAAGGCAAATCCACAATAGAAAGCTCATCAGTTGGTGCAATCAAAAGAATATTCAACAGTAATGGGTAAGTAAAAACAGCACAAAACCACAATTTACTATTACAATACAACATAAAATATGTGATTGATTCAGGCATAATATTACATTGGCTGTGGTTGCCTGTGGTGATAGACTACAGGAAACACTCACAATGTTAAAATCAGCAATAATGTTAACAAAACAACATATTAAGATCATTATTATTACTGAGGACAACTTAATAGAAAATTTTAATGAAAAGCTGGCACAATGGCAGGAAACAACCAACAATGCTTTTGGTTTTAAAGTAATGCCACTCACATTTCCTAAAGATAACACACAGGAATGGAGGAAACTATTTAAACCATGTGCTTCACAAAGACTTTTTCTACCAGTAAGTATACCAAAAGAAATTAAGCAAAAAATAATCAGTAATTTAAGAATATTTCTAGAATGTTTTGAGTGAAATTGATTCCATTTTATACGTCGATACCGACACACTGTTTTTAACACCGGTGGAAGATGTGTGGGACCACTTTAATCAGATGAATTCTAGTCAGATGGCTGCGCTAGCGCCCGAACATGAAGATCCAAATGTTGCATGGTACAATAGGTTTGCTAGGCATCCCTATTACGGTCCTTTAGGTAAAGAAAACAATTTAAAAACATATTTAGTTTAGATATATGTTTGTTATTGATTTCCAGGTGTTAATTCGGGCGTGATGTTGATGAATCTGACGAGAATGCGTCAATTTCAATGGGTTGACTATGTTATACCAATTTATAAACGGTACAAGCTTAAAATCACATGGGGTGATCAGGATATCATCAATATTATCTTTCATTTTCATCCAGGTACGCAATATACGCTTCATTTCATGTATAAAATTAATAATTTTCCTTAATATATGGGTTTGATTCTTTTACAGATAAATTATTCATTTATCCGTGCCGATATAACTTCAGGCCGGACCACTGCATGTACATGAGCGTCTGTAAGAGTGCCGAACGTGCTGGAGTCGCAGTGTTGCACGGCTCCAGGGGGTTCTTCCACTCTGAAAAACAGCCAGTGTTCTCATCAATATACAGAGCATTCGAAGAGGTCAGTATTAAAACTAATTTTTAGTAAATAAATAGATGAAGAATTAAATATTTTATGTTATTATAGTTTCAACTTGGAAATGACATATATGAAGAGTTTTTCATGCCGCTGGAGAACTATTTGGACCTCGCAGGTGATTCAAACTGCGGGAAAATACCCGGAATATATCTCAAGAATCTCAAAAACTTCATTGATATTAAAGATACGCTTTAAATCTCTTATTAAGTTCAATAAATATCAGGAAACAATCAAAAGTGGACACAAAGATCAAATAATACACTTGAAACATGACTGAAAATTTGTATTATATAACTATTTTATATTGTATATTGATTAAACTTAACAAGAATCATTTTAACTCTAAAATTCGCGAAATAAAAGCAATAAATTTTGTTTTACAACTTATACTTACATTTATTTGACTTATCCATTGTTAATCTTCAGTTGAAGCATTTGATGACTTTTGCTGAACAAGTTTTTGTTCCAGTTCTGCCCATGGATTCTCCATAAATGATGGATGCATGAATAAATGCTTGTTGAATGTGTTGTTGTGGTCCTGTTTTGCTTTAAACTACAAAAAAACACATTTATATAGGCATAAATTTTATGAGAAAAACAAGTGACAATCAAATTTTGATTTAAATTAGTATGGAAAATAAAATTTCTCTTACTAAATGTTGTTACACTTAAAATAATAATATCTTCAACAATAATGTATGTTATTATGGACCATTTATAATTTTTAATACTTACATGTCCAAAATTATTAAAACTCCTGTTCTGGCTCTGATTAAAACTAGAATTATAACTCCTATTATGATTTGAGTTATAACTTCTGTTGAAACTTCTGTTTGGACTGTTGTTATACTGATTATTATAATTATTATAGTTATTAAAACTATTACGATTATTGTGATTAAAATTGTTAAATCTTTTGCCGCGATTATTCTGGAAGAACGGCGGATTTTGATGTCCCTGTGGGCTGCTGTAATTTCCAGGTGAAAAGTGATGATTGCCAGGGGAACCTTGTGTATCAACACTAAACCCAATAAAATCAGAAGTATTAACTTTCGGAGTGCCTTGCGCACCTCCACCGTCACCGGAACCACTCATTATTATGTTTTAATTGTTTAAAAATTAAGATTTAATCGTTTAGTATCAATGAGCACAACTGTTTTGAGGAGCAGAGCTATTGCAGAGGTTATGATATGCCGCAAAAGTATAAAGCTATCGTCACACAAATTAAAAACTGCACATCTAAAGATTTTGATTCGGTGCTTTTCATATCATTGTGTGTTACACCATCATGGTACATTATCTTTATGACAAAGAAACTTCTATTTTTTTACTATTTTTTATGGGTGTATATAAACTTTATTTGACATTTGACGGTTCTTCAACTTCCAGCGTTTGCATCTAGGCGTTTTATTTTCATTCGGATGAAGAATGATGAAGAAAAAAATCACTCCTCTTTGCACTCTTCTTATTAGCCACGACTTCCCCTTGCTCACTGCTTATCTCAAAGTCCACACAGTCCTAGTCCTGGTTCTAATACTTAAATTAACTAGCTTAACACTTTCACGTTAGGATATATTTCAGTGTTTCTGAAAGATCAATGAATAACGTATACATTATAATGTTTTACTTTATTGCATTACACAAAGAAATACGTGACATTTGGTAGTTTTCCTCTTGTATATATACAGCAAATTTACAGTAATCATGTAATTGTTACAATATTACAATTTAATCTCCCCATCGTCCATCATATAATATGTATATATTCATTCATTAAATATTTTTTTATAATATATAGTATTTAGGATATGACTAGAAAAATGAAATCGTTTATTCATGTATGAGTATTAGAAGGCATTATTAGAATCACAGTAATATTAAAACCAAGCTCTCGTTATGTAATTGTTTAGGTGTTACAACTAATCGCAATCGTTTGTTTCGTTATTCAATTGTATGTTTTACTCTACATGTAAGTAAGTACATAAGTACATTTATACGATATGTCGGTTATAAGTTTTATTTCACTATCAGAGATATCTACTAGTACGGCTAAAAGGTCATAAAGTCATTTTATGGTGTGTGTTATACTAATTGTTCAATGTTTTTAGTACATACAGTATTATAACAAGTATGTAATATAAGTATGTATGTAGTACTATTCGTTTATGTTTAGTTCATATATTAAAGTTATTAAAGCCAAATCGGAGGGTGTGTGAGCAATAAAACGCTTGTGACGGTTTTATTGTCGCATTTTAAGTTTACCTTCGTTCGAGAATTTCGATCAGAAGTTAATTTGGTTGCATACATTGATATCAGACACCTCAATTTTGTTCCAGTTATATATTTTTTGTTTTGTTTCTTTACGTTTACATATTGGACCCAATTCATATGTATTCATTTGATGCTATAAACATCATGTAACACATTCTTCCCTTCAATTTGTTTGGTCATAGTTATTTGTTTTATCATTTATAGATGGTACGAAAGTTCACATGTAATTTTAATTCTTAACATTCAAAATCCTTTCACAAGTATTCTATGTTTTTGGTTTTTTCAAAACATTTGGTTCAAGTATTCGTGTAAAATTGGTTCTAGAGTCTAGTTTAATCATTCCATCTAAGAATATGTTTTAATTCTTTTGATTATGAATACAGACTTACGGTCATCTAGCCCGTGTATTATTTAATTTTTAATATTGTGTGTTTGTAAACACAACCATTTTATGTGACGCCATCTCAAAAGCGTTTGTAAATTGACAACCAATCTTGTTTCGTTTTTATTTTCATGGTAAATTTTAAGTTTTAAGTTTTAAGATACATTTTTAGTTCAGCGATTGAGCAAAAAGTGATCAGTGGTCAACATTTACAATTCGTGTTCTCGTGTGACAGTGTAACATAACCAAAAACATAACATAACCAAACATAGATATCAATATGTTACAATACATTAATTTTAATATGTTTTGTGTCGTTTAGATTGTTATTCATACTTAAAATTCGTTTTCAACATATTTTTACGTGATATTATTAGATAAATAGAATTGAGAGCTATGCCACAATCATTCAAATCTTATAATCAATATCAATCAATACAATGATTAAATACGAACACTATTTCAGCTATTTTAGATTTAGATTCCAAGTGAATTCATGTTATTTATAGCTTATCAGTTAATAGTTATAAACAAGAGCTAATCAGTTACTATCTTATCATTTAGTAGATATGATAACGCGGCAAGTCATTGCTAATCACTACCAGAATGACAATCATTACAATAATAATCTTAAGTTAAAAAGTCGTTAAACAATTAGAATATGTTCGTTATTGTTGACTCAATATTCATAAACAGATTATATATCTTGTTACAATTAATGTAAAACTATTTCTATGCCTTCAGACTAAATCTTGTTTCACAATAACATTAGAACTCAAAATGATTTCAATGAAGTTGCGAAGAATTTTTCAAATTTTAACTTTAATCCTACTCCAGTAGAGATTACACGTTTTAAAACTAATCTACGATTATTTGCGTGATAAGTTGTGGCCCCGAATGTTCGTTTATCAATTCTAATATGTCAATATCTTATCAATTTTTAATATGTATCAATTTCTATCGATATAAAGTCCATGTTTGTTTATAATATAAACTACTCGTTTTCTCATTTTTTACGTGAGCTGATTTCGTCCCCGATTTTCCCCGAAATTTTGATAAATTTAGTCCGATATCCTTGACAACCTCTGTGACACCAATATCTCCGTCTCAAGACTTCATGAATGTTCGCGTATGGTCGTGATACAGTTGAATTGACTCTTAATTTAACTCTTAATGAATGGCAAATAATTGTTCGAGTGTTCGACGAGTGTACACACAGAGATGCTTGTGTACTTTTACGCGTCACTCTTGATGAAGCGGTCCGTTTCGTCGGCGATGGCAATGTCCTCTTCGTCCTCGGGCGGGCTGGGCCCGGAGATTGAGAGCGTTGGTAAACCAAAGTGTTTTTGTTGCTCATCGAGCGATATGTTGTCGACGCTGCGCGCTTTTCGACATAGTTGTGATTGCGAACCGTGCCGTCGCAGGAACTCCTTGGAGTCGAAGCCGGGCCCGCTGTACGACGTGAAGATGGCCGAATTGAGTCGGGGGCGGGATCTACGGGTCGTCGATGGCGTAAGAATCTATTGATTACATAAAAAACATCGATTAGTAAAAATATCGTATATATTACCAACAAAAATAAACATTTTATGATTTTTTACAAAAATTTGTTTATTTTTGTTATTTTATTGTATAGGTTTGTAACTAGACTAAGGTAGACATATCACAGTAGCACAAACACCACAGACGTCACGGACTAATGTGTTAATTCTAGCTGGCGACACACGACGTGGTTAATATTCAAATGCTTAACTTAATACTTAACTTTAATTTATTTAATCGTTTTCATTTTATTTGCTTTGACAACTTATTTGACAAGTTATCAAGACAAATAAAATAAACTTGTATGTTTTAGGGGAGTTTATAGTTATAGGTTAGTGTATGTTCAAACGTAGACAACCCACTTAGCCACACAACATCTCAAACAAATAACAAAAGTTTTAAACGAATTACTAAATTACAAAATATCAACTACTTTCAATTGCATCATAATAGAACGATAATAAACGATCACAAATGAATTTGTACACAATAATACGTATGAATAATTAATCCAACAAAAATAAAATGTTAAAATGATTACGAAAAAATCCAAACGAATAATTCGAGCACTTTACGTCGTTTCGATGTTTTTTTCAGCTAAATTTCTAAATGCTAAAATGCTATGTTTAGATTTGTTTACGACTATACTTTTTATTACTTTAAACACCAATAATTAACACTTTCACGTACATACGTACGCAATGATTGCAATTGATTTTGAAAGTGATTGTAAATAGATTTCAGTTCGTGATGACAGATGACAACGCCTAAAAATCAATCAGTTTCGAATGGTCTCGACGTCGTTGCAAATTTTTTACTGTTCCAGCGTCTGGTTTTGACATTTTCGCACGTAATTTCGCGTATATTACATAGTGTAAAACTATTCGCTGCACTTTTCTACCCGTCACTCACATATTTTCAACGTAATTCATTTTTTTTTTACTTCGTTAGCATCAACGTGATGAAACACATAATGAATGCAATATGCAACCAGATGTACACGAACAATGAGATTGCAATGTGTAACAAATTCGGTTTGCACAGTGTTACAGTTCGCTCAAAATAATACAGAGTGTTATTAAAAATGATTACTTACAGCTGCAATTCAGACATAAAGAGCACATTCAAAAAAATGTATACACAAACATCGAGAAAAACAAAATGGCCGAAGAGAAAAGCCAGACGCAGGAAGTGAGAGCGGTGAGAGTCTGAGAATGGAATCAAGTGCAGTCGGCTCGCCAAACAAAACAAACCCAATATTGAAAGATCAAAAACACAAAATCACCACAACTTGAGAGAATACCAAACTATGTATTTAGAAAACGTTTAGAAACATTGAAAACCTGTGTACTGTTAGTGGTAAATAGTTTACAGTTGAGGTTATGTCACAACAAGCAAAAACTACACAGTATGTATGCGGTAGGCAACCAAATGAACACATGTAGGGTGTAAAAGTGATTTTCGTGGCTTTTGCTTGTTGTGGTCTTTTGTTTGCCGTAGAGTTGTTGTTTGTTGTTGACGTGAAATTTAGTGAAAGTGGGTTTGACGATGGGCGGGTCGGCGGGGCGGCACTTACTATGGAGCAGGGGAGAGTCGGGGGTGATCGGATGCTAGGTGCCGTCGGCGCGATGCAGCAGCGCAAACTGGCACCCGCACTCGCGGCCGTGGCCGTGGCCCTCCCTCGAGCGGCGCGGCAAGCGGAAACATGCGTCCCACATAATGCAGCATCCCTCCTGCGGCAGCGACGATATGGACGGGGGCGGGTCGAACGGCGCGCGAAACAAAAAGAGAAAAAACACACATACAGCAAAACGTTATCCCATTCGAAACATGAGCAACAAAACAAACGCCCTCTGTTGTTATACAAAAGAAAGAAATTCAAGCAAAGAAGTCTCTTTTGCAAATCTGTTTTCGTGTTGGAGTTCTTTTTTGTTTTGGCATGTAATTAAACAAACTTTATTTTTTCGATTTTTAACTTGTCAATTCATTAAATGCACTTATAATTAATGTTTGCACTTAAAAATACAGAACTGAACTTAAAAATAAATATTTGCACTTTGAAAAATGAATTCCACTTGAATAAAATGCTTTGCACTATGAAATTAATACTTTGCACTTATAAAACTTGCAGTATTAAGTACGTGCCGTACTCTACCACCACCCCCAACCCCCAACCACCCCCTCCCCCCAAACCCCCAACCACCCGACAAATAATACCAAACAAGGGAGCCTACCTAACCACCACCCCCGGCCACCCCAACCCCCCGACCGCCCCACAAATAATACCAAACAAGGTAGCCTACCTAACCACCACCCCCAACCCCCCGACCGCCCCACAAATAATACCAAACAAGGTACCCTACCTAACCACCACAAATTATAAAGTTTCAATTTAAAAAGTTGATTCAAAGCAAATTTAAGCTTAAACCTGAATATATAAGTGCATTGTATTAAAATATAAGTTATACAATCTATAGTGCATAATATGAATTTCTTAGTGCAAAGTATGAAAACTTAAGTGCGGCTGTTCAAGTGGATTGTATTTTAACTAAAGTGCATTTAATATATCCCCTTTTGTTTTCTATTACTAGCTGGAAAAAACTTCAATCTTGAAATGTTTCAGTTTATTATTCAAAGTGAACGTCAAAAAATGCACACAACGTGAACGAAATCTACGAGTAAATATTTTAACCAACATTAATGACTTGTTAATTTGGTTGCATACATTAAAAGTCATTAATTCATTAAAATATTATGTTTTTAGTAATACAAACATCCAAAACGTGATAATAACACTTGCCGTAGGTTAAAAAATAAAAGCAAGAGAGATTTTTTAAAGAAAAGTTGAAGAAAGTAAATAAATAGAGCATTCTTTGATTGATTTTTTTACGAGTACTGTGTCAAGTGTTCGTTGTACTTGAATGTGATAAGTTTTAAATGTGTTTTACATCATTTATCTCTTCTTTGTATTGTTTGTCTTTGATTGCATGTTGCTTCTCGTTGTCAGTTGTGTTGTCATGTCAACAGAGTTGCAGCCATTCAACTGTTTCAACGCTACTAAGTTGCTCATTGTTATAACCCTCTAATACAAGTTCAACATTGTGTAGATTGCAACTTGCAGCAGAAGTTACGATTAGTTGCTGCTAGTTGGTAGTTCCAACTTGTTAAACTTGCAAAAGCCTCTCTGGAATACATGAATACACTAAACCGGAACTATAGTGTTTCCGGTGATTTTCCATTTTACGCAGGAATTTATTAATGCGGCGTAATCATAGTTTATAACAAAATTTAATAAATTTTCATGCGGTAATCGATAATATATTATTTGCCATAAAATAATTTCACGTGAAATGCAGGAGATAACGCGTAATCCAATTCAAATACCGGGTAAAGCTGAAATTTCAAATCCGATGATGATTTAATGAGCCGTGGACACGATAGTATTCAATGACACACAATGCTTTCACGCTTAAATTATTAAATTTCGATCACAGTGCATTAATGTTTATGATTTTTTAATTTTGGTCGATATCAATTTGTAAAGACTACAATAGAATTATTGTAACAACATGTATGGTTCGCATCATGACGGACAATGCGTGAGCTGATGAGGCTGATGACTTAATGACATAATAATGAATCGCCAATAGGATTACTTCGGCTTTGCGGGCTTTGAAACCACCGAACGCGCAGAATAATCACATACGTAATCGAATGACCTAGTGACCTAACCACAACTCAGGCTGAAAGTCAAATATTTGTTGCGCATGCGTTTATTGTGTTTGACAAGTGTAATAAGTTGCCTACGTTGCAATATTCAAACACGAAGCGTTTCGCAAATACCAACTATAATAGAATATTAATTTAATTTGATGTAAATTAATTTACTTCACCAAATTAAATATAATTTAATAATTTATCAATTAATGTAATTATTAAATTATCCAATTAATAATTTTGGCTAAATTAATTATTTCCCAGAGGAATATTTCATGTGCAATGTTAATATTTGCAAAATATGTAATGTGATATATTTTTTTGTTGGATCGTAGGCAACACACGTGTCGCTATCGTTTAGTTGAGTCCCGCGTGTATAATTATTGGTGTTCGTGCAAATAATCGCCCGCGCTCCTGCAAGAAGTTTATTTAAACAGAGCGAAGCAGCGAAAAAAAGTCATTAATTTACCATACGAGCACAAGATGCTAGTTACCTACTGGTGGCATGCTAATTTATACAGGGTGTCACACTTTAAACCATCATAAATTCACACAATTTTATTTTTTTGCTACTTGTGACACTCTGTACAATGCAACAATGCAATAAACCGCATTCAATTACTGTACTAATCAAATATCTAAGTATACCAATCTATCAACAATGAGAATGTATGTAATAATTAATCATTTATACAGAGTGTTTGAAAAATAAAACAAAACAAAAACTAAACACTCTGTATCTAAGTTACAAATGAGAATGATGATTATTAGTTCTACAGTTATTATGTTTTTACTGAATTAGCTTTAAATTACTGATAAAGTGGTAGAGGTATGTCAAACTGTTAAAATTGTCAAAGATGCGATTGTTACAACACGCTTCAAAAAGCTAAACGTGCGCGAGCAGTTCGAGCAGCAAATCGTACAAAAGAAAGGTTAGAACGTGCGCGAGAGATCGATTGGTTGCATACCTCGTAACCAGGAGGGTTTTTCGACTCGACGCTGTCAGTCATCTGAGAACAATGCAATTTGCGTCATGTACTTAACATTTCATTGTAAATAATAAATCTATATCGGCGTCATTCGCCACCTAAACACTAAATTAATAGGTAATAGTTAATAATCATTTTCGTAGCGTCTACGTTCAGCAGCAATCTGCATTACCGACTTGTGTGTGAGAATTATATGTTTAGATCGGTTTTTCGTAAGAAAACAAGTTAAAAATATAAAGTAAGTATACAGGGTGTTTAAAATCAACATTTAGTCACTGCAAACAACAGTTTCGGACACTTTTGGACACAAAATCACGCTGGACGTGTGGACAAGTTGAAATTTAGTGGTGGGTGCTACGCAAGAGCTAGTTTTGAATCTCTTTTTTTTTTTCAAGTGGTGGTAAAAATGGTGTCACAACATGGTAGGCAACAATGGTGGAGACAGAGCGTGGAGAGCATCACACATTTTTCTATTCGTACTTGTTCTATTTAATGCACATATTCCGAAAGAGAATACAAAAAATTTAAGCAAGCATTTAAGTAAGGTGGGCGGGGCTTCAACTAGCAAACCTAAACGTCAAACGAATTACTGATACTTGTACGCATAGTATATAACTAATAATCAATATCTCTATTTTTACAAATTCATTTACATCAAAATAATACAAATTTATTTTTTAAGGTTTTTGAGCGCTATTAAAATGGCGGTAATTAATTCAATTGGTGGTTACGTAAGGGTTTACTTTGACGCACGTGTTCTACCAGTCATCCAATTAGAACAATTTATATAATTAGATCTTCAACACGCGATCGAAAACCACAATTGAATATTGAATTAATATCCTCTTAACTAGACATACAATGTGTTTAAATATTTGTTTTGTACAAAACTAAAAAGGATTAAAATGGAATTTCTATTACTCGGAATTTGAAATCAATTTTAACCAGACGGAATCAATCAATTTGTCATAATTTAACTTTGACAGATGATCGATTGCTATCAAAATGGATGCCTGAAAGCTACTCATCGCACCACCTCGAAATGCTTGCTTAGTTTTTTTTTGTTGTAGTTAATAAATATTGAAATTTCGCATATAACGTCAATAGAAAAATGAATGCGATGCGTCACCTTTTTGTAGCCGAAGCCGCCCCCGCTGTCGCCGTGTTGCTGGTGTTTGTTGTTGTCGCGGTGGCGGTTGTTGTTGTGTTGGTTGTGGTGGTGGTGATGAAGGAGGTGGTGATGATGGACGCGTTTGACCGGCTCCGACGATTGCCGCAGGATGCGGCAACGCCGGTATCAGTCCGCCAGCGAATTGCCGCCGCCAGCGTCCTTGCCGCCATTGACGCCGTCGACGGTCGGCATGTAGGTCATCTCCACCGTCTCGCACCTGCATATCGTTTTCGTAGGCCGCGAGAGCAGTCGCAGCCGATCGCGTCGCTCACACTGTGTACATATACACACACACATACGTAAGTTGTTACGCTGTTCCACTACAGATGGCGCTAGGCGTTATTTTTACTATTTTGCATATAAAACTTGAACTTAGCAAAATATCTAAAAAATTTTTGCTGTGTTTTTCAAAGGAATAGATACCCCATGTTTATAATAGTTTCATTTGAGTTATACTCTTTAACATAATGCACATTTAAAGAAATGGATTTGCATATTGCTTTTATGGAGTTTCCTTTGCGATTTTCCGAGAAAAGTTGATTAAATTGAAATTGCGAGTTGAAATTGCACGCGAACAATCGAGAAGAAAATGGAACTCAACGCGGAAGTATTAACTTTCCAACTTGCCAGGACGAGGAATAAATAAGACGAACACAATTTGCATAACTTACACGAACATAAATGAAGACATTGTCGTATAACGACAAGATAAACTGCCGACGTAAAACAGTAGAAGTGAAACTAAAAATATTATAATATGATAAAACCTAAACTTGAACATGTACTTTATGTGTAGCAATAAAAAAATAATAATTAGGATAAAATTTAACGGCGAAAAAACATAATTTAAGAAAATTAACAAAAATATGATCCACTTATTTGGATATCATTACTGAAAGTAATTTGGCGCTCCTATTTTTACGACTGACTTTCACGCGTGCCTGTCTGCTCATTAGGAAAATGCGTGGTTGTCGGAGCGTTCATTTTATTGTCTCCTAACGCGACCGTTGAACCGTTTTCTTGTCGTGTAATTTTGTAATTTTCGTCGTTTCGTTCGTGGCCATGTCTTTATTTCATTTCATTAGGTTTTACTTCCTTTTTTTAATACTTTTTTCATTCCAGTAACTTTCCATTAGTTTCTATTTCATATATTTTAAAATATATCGTTTGGGTTGGTGTAATAAACATAATGGAATAGTATTAATATTATATAACTTATTAACATAATATATAATGTTAAAATATCAGTAAAATTTATTATTGTGTTTTGTGGAAGTGAAAACTGTTGAAATTTGGTTCGTTTGTTGAGGATTGCGTGACATAACCCCACAAAACTTCAAGATTAGATATTTATTTCTTTTATTTCAATGCTTACCCTTAAATATATTTAATAATTGCTTATTTTCGTGACCTACCAAAAATTATTTTAGGTGTATAGTCGTGGTGCTCAAATATGACGCGCAAAAAATATTTGTGTTGTGCATTTTCTAATTATTACCACAAATATTCTTATTGATGTGTTAAAATATTCATTCCAAACCTATTTGACACTAGTTTTTGCCCGCGACTTCGTCCCAGTAGTGATAAATAGGTAAAAATGTAATTCGTTTTTACTATCTTGCTCCAGACATAGTGTGTGTCTTATTCTATCAATACGATTCGCAATTTTATTTTTAGGAAATTAATTATATATTGAATTGCTAATAATGCACTTCAATGCGCCATCTTGGATTCAACTATTTAACTGTAACTATAATTGAATTTTAATGCCAACTTTTTTTCTATGAAAAAGGGGTGTCTTTAGAGGCAATGTTGAGTTATGCGCTTACCAACAGATTTTGCGATCCATTTTTGTATTATAGATTATAATTTGTAACAACAATTCTAAAAAAATGTTTCTAAATCAAAATTTGTCAAGAATTTTCGAATTTTATGAAAATTAATAATTTTTATAAAAAATTATTAATAATTTTATGTATAAATATTAAAACATCAAAATCTTAACAAATTTATTTTAGAATTTATTTATTATATTTAATTAACAATACGATGCCTATGTTTCGTATAATTAATTAAAAACTAGAAAAAAAATAATTATGCATGAGTCAAATAAGAGCACCATAACTATAACCATAAAGTTAGATATTTGATATCAAACAAACTGAATTTTACGACTTTACGAATGCAATAAACATAAAGGTATATCATAAATAAAATTTGCGTGTTCAATGATATTTATATGGATTTTCAGAAAATAGAATTAAATTTAACGCTCGGCGCCTCCACCATATGCTTTTCTCTTGAAAGCCCGCTTTACAAATTCCATCTCCGCGTTAACTCAAAATAAAATCGTAGGTAAATGTGAAAAACAAAACAAACAAAAATGATTCATTATAATTTTTCGCTTTGATGCATCATTGCTTTGACATCTCAAGGATATCGTTATGAGCGTGTACGAGCGAGAAACAAATGTCGAAAGGACAAACAACGTATGGCAACGAATCAAAATCAAGCGGACAAACGAAGGCAGCGAACGAGTCGAAAGCAATGATGGCAGAACAAAAAAATTGAACTCAATGAGAGGCATGAAAGCAAACTCGTGTTTCAGGCCTGCGAGCAGTCGTTACTATATTTGCTCTTATTATTTACCGCGGAAAAAAATCAATGCAAATGTAAAGCAAGCAAAATAAATAAAATCTGATAACATTAAAAATTAGTCAAAATGACACAATTTAAGGAATAGCTGTAATTTTAGTCGACTGAATGTGGCCTAGTCTACTCAAATCACCTCACAAGTATGTGGTTCTAATTTTCTCAAGTCTAGTCGGTTTTTTATGGAACTTTTCTAACCCAAACACTCATGTGTGTAACTTATTAAATATTTACGTTTACAATAATAGTAATCAACTCGTTGTGATGACTGACAGGACTGGCCACAAAAACAAAGCTGAAAAAACTACAATCATTCAATTAAAGTGCGCATAAAATTATTTCTTAAATTCAGACATTAATCTAAATAAAAGGAGAATAATGCAAAAAAAGCAATGATAAATGTGGAAAAAAGTTATAAAAATAATTAATTATTTCATGAGTTTACTTAACTAGACTAGACTAAGGCTTGATTTTTATAGAACACAAGTTTATCGATTACAATTATTTTCATAGTTTTTCACGCGATTAATTGTAGTACTACGTCAATTATGCATGAATCAATTTTTGTTTACGTAATTATTTTTAATTATTATTTACTTTTTGTGTTTACTTGTTAATAATAAAAATAATAGAGTGCATATTTTTTTTATATTGATTTACATGTGTTAAATTATGTGGAGGCGCCGGGCATTAAATATTTATCTTTTGAAAGGGTTTCCTAGGAAACTGCTTATTAAAAGCTTCCGGGAATAATATTTTATGAAATACATTTTAAACTAGCTTTTGCCCGCGACTTGGTCCTGGTAATGTTTAATATAAATGTAATTCGTTTTAACTCTCTTGTTGTAGACATAGTATGTGTCAATTCTATCATAAGATTCGCAATTTTATTTTAAAGAAATTAATTATACAGAGAATTGCTAATAATGCACTTCAGCGCGCCATCTCGGATTCAACTATTTAACTATAACTATGATTGAATCTCAATGCCAACTTTTATCCTATAGAAAAGGGCTGTCTTTAGGGTTTTCCCAGCAATTATTCGAATTTGTCTCAACGTAAAAACCATCCTTGGGCTTTAACAAACATTTAAAAAATAGTATTGATCAAATTGGTCTAGGCGTTGTTGAGTTTTGCGCTTACCAACAGATTTTCCCAATCATTTTTAGATTAAAGATTTAAAAATATATTTTTCTTAAAACTGTTCTTTTCGTATATTAGTTAAAATTTTAGCAGGTTTTTTTTTTATTTCGAACGCTACCATGAGCTAACAAAGAGAGAAATCCTATAACTTTGTAAAAAAGAAAGAAATAATAAATTATAAGACCCAAACCGCAAAATATGTAATCCTTAGAGAAAATAATCCAAGGATTATCACTTTTCCTTGTTTATTCGTTCACCGTGTCTCTCTGTATGTGTGTATGTTGTTAATTACTACTTAGATTATCATTTTTTATATATCACTTCATTAATTAGTCATCCACGTCCATAAATTCGTCCTTAAAGTAATTTTTACCACCACCATGTATCAGTTGAATCAATAATTCAATTAGAATATATTTGATGAGAATAATTCAGACGCTTAATTAAGACCGATCGGCCCTCTTGACACCCTCGAGGAATATGAGTTCAATAGATGCTTGAAATTCAATTAATATTCGACACTAATCGAAATCCCCAACAATTTCGTCCAATTTAAATAAATTAAATGCCAACGTTTTGCTACGATTGTTATCATTTAATTTATTCCTTCATATTTTTATAGTACGCTGCTGTTTGTCGAATAAATAATTGCATAATTCATTGATAATAACAGTTGATAGCAGATTTAATGTCAATTCTAATATACGATGTGTTCGTGTGAGAAATGCAAGAGTTAAGTATTAGAATAAAAAAATGCGAATAAAAGACTGACCTGCGTGCATATCTCGCCGGAGTGATGATTGCAGGTGTTGCCAGCAGCGACTGCAGCAGCACACGCCGCAGTTCCGGGTACCTTCAGTTGATCCTGTTTGTAGTCCGGCTGATAAGGCAATAACATTCTGATTTTGCCCCAGCGATTGAAGAAGAGCGCGATGGCGGCGACCCACACCAGCAGGACGATGAGCACTATGCCTATTTCTACTCCACGTACCTATAAATATAAAAAATATGAAAAAATGTTTTTTATTAATTCTGACACATTGTATATTCTTTATTAATTAAGTTTATCACACTGGGCTATTGATTTCGACTCGTTAGTGCCGACTGGTCGCAATTCAATTATGTAGAGCCACTCGATGCACTTTGTAGATGATATCGTTTGCGCGTGTGGGTGGGGTACGCATAAAGGGTTGAAATAAAGTTAATTACTCACCGTGGAACTACTCGTGGGATACTCGACGTCCGGCGCGTCCGACGCGGGTGATTCCGACGTGACATCCTGCTGCGTGGTCGTCTTTGGAGGCTCTGCAAAACACAATTTACATCAATTTCCTCACTCGGACAAATGAAACAAAACGGTAAACAAACAAAAGAAGGCAACAATGAGTAGTAAAACCAATATTAATATGACGTACATACTACATCGGCTACGAGTTGGCTAATAACATGTAAACAAGTCGTATAACAAAACGCTAACGATAAACAAACACATAAAAAGGTAGTGACGTCATAATAAACTACGACACAACACGAAATAATATGAACGACGATTGCCATTAAACAAACATATACGAAAAATTCGAGAGACAATTTAACAACGAAATGACAAAGCATAAAGCAGCGATCGGATATTGACGGTTTCCGTTTCCGATCTCTCAGAGTCTCACAAAGTCTGGGCTCTTGAAACTCGGAAATACACGTAACTCAAAGTTGGAGAGTTGTTTGAGTTGCGAGTTCCGAGTTCGGAACGCCTCAAGAACGGACGGAAACAAAAGAAGCAGAAAACAAAACAAATGTTTCATTTCATCTGTAATGACAGTTATAAGGTAAAAATGGCCGAAAAAAATACATCGGATAGTTGGTAAACTTCAAGATAAATTTGAAACGATAAAGTTGGAAAAGATACGTTCAAACAACCAGGAAATTATTAAATTTTAGTTTTATACAGTGTGTTCGTAGTTTTTATAAAAGAAAATTTATAATTCTTAATTTTATGATAAAAAAGAATAAAATTTTAATAAGGTTTTGAAAAAATTCCGTTTTTTTGTAATTTTATGTGATTTTTACTTTGGACACACTGTATAAACCTACAATACAGTAGCATACACCTTGGCTACTTGAAAACATCAAAAAACAATAAATTGTGTGAATCTTACGACATGGCGATGCGTCGTTGAGACGTTTTGCATGTTTTAATGACATCTTAACAACTGCGGCAAACACAGGAGACAAAAAACAGAAACAAATTAGAGAATTAGACAAACAAACACATTTCACATCCTGCGTGTAAACCCGAACATAAAACTGTTAAACAGAAAGTTATGTGACTTTTATGTGATGATAAAATGTGTCGCTGCACACATCGAAAGCTTCTTTTTACTCGTAAGTTATGTTTTTCAAGGTCTATTCACCACTAGGTGGCTGCAGTAGAATGGTTACGAGGTTATGTACAGGCGTGTGGCTTACCCAGTGTGCGGAAGACAATCGGCCGGCTCTTATACTTTTGCCGCCGTAGACGGCGGCGACGGTCAGCTGGTACTGCGTGTCCGGCTTGAGATGTTGCAGCGTCACCGCGTCCGAGTTGCCGGCGACGATCGCCACCACTCTGAAACTAACGACCTAGTTTATTCTAGTTACAGCACGTGCTCGCTTATTACTAGCAGAGCCAACATCAAGCGATAGAAGTATAGAAACTAATACTGCCCTGTCTATAAAATACGTTTTCGTTTAGTTTTTTGCTTATATCTCGGTTGTTATTAATGTTAAAGCGATAAAATTTATGGTAACGTATAGTCAAATAACCTACCTTTAATTTAACCTCAAAAATATTGAATTTATATGAATAGTTTTTAAAATATTTGAATTCAAAATAAGCATTTTTAATTAAAAAATTGTTAAAAAGCAATAAATATGGAACTAAATAAAAAAAAACTAGTTTATCATAAAAAACGTATTCGAAATATCCAAATACTATTGGAATGAAATCAAAGTAAACTCGTATTGCAATCGATTGCCCACCAAACTACCCCCACCGCCGCAACTGTAGAAAATGATGGCGCAGGGTGACCGGCTGATATTTCGAATGCGAGCGCGTGTGCCGACTATTTTAATATTAAACCACGTGTCTGACACAAAAACATATTTTCGTCTGGCTGCACAACGACAATGTATACAAAACAAATTCGTCAAGACAGCTCTATACTAATATCAAGACGGTTATTTCAATATTTGTTTCTTATTACTGTTCGGCCACCCCGACGACTAATAGTAAAAAGCGTGTGGAAATTAGGTCAATCACATAATATTCAAAAATCATCAATATTTGATTACGGAAATCCGACTAAAAAATAAAATACTCACTCTTGAAATAATATGAGTTTTAAATATGATTTTATAATCCAAATATAATGCACTCGCAAAATCCACTCACTTAGTTATAAATAAATAATACGCTTCTGTTCACTAATTAATGTCAAAAAATGTAACCGGGAGAATGGTGTAGGTTTCGCGCGCGAGCGTTCGCGTCCGTCCGGCGACAACCCTTCGCTTGCACAATTCATCGCAACGTTTGGAGGTGCCGGCGGAGGCGGCAGCGGCGGCGGCGGAGCGAACAAAACGAACGCGAGCACCGCGTTAGGTATTCGGGCATTCATTATAGATATCAATGCGCTCGCCGAAGTCGATTGTGCTTTTTCCGAGCCTATTTAGGTCACGCTCTTCGAACGTCGCTCAACGACTTCGATCTATTGTCCCAAGCGTTACATGCACTAAGCATATACATCTTACAGTAAAATCTATAATTATTTTTCTTTTAACCTCAAAAATATCACAATGCTTTAATTAATTAAAATTAATTAAAACCATTTTTCCATTTTCAATTGTCCTGTGCGTTTAGGTAGTACTAATTTAAAGTAATATTTTTCTCTTGGTATATTGAGTAGAATAGGGCGCAACCCAACATACATCCACTAATACGTAGTTATTACACTCAATGTTTGCAGTGCAGACTCAGCACTATAGATGAACACAACCTAAACTAATGTGTAATCGATAATTCACGCAACTAAACATTCCAACTGCTAATAATTTGGTACGAAATTCAAATATGTTAAATCCTTACTAATATTATAAATGCGTATGTCCTGAAGTTTATCGTGCTTTCACGCAAAAACTACTTAACAGATCATCATGAAAATTTGTACACATATTCTTAGTGATCCCCGATAGGTTATAGGCTACTTTTTATTTAATAAAAATACTTATTTTTTTAAATAAAATAAAGAAATTGTTTAGTCACTAATACCTCTGCATCTGGTTATTTGACTACTTGAACGCCATCTAGCATTCCAGCAATGAAGCTCACACCTAAGTACTATAGTACCATCACACTGTATTACCGACAGCTACGTCAACATCAAATCCGTACACATATTCTGAGTGGTCCCCGATGGTCCCCGAATGGTTATAGGCTACTTTTTTATTTAATAAAAAAAATTATTTTATAAATAAAATAAAGAAATTGTTTAGCCAATAATTCCTCTGCATCTGGCTCATTGACTACTTTAACGCCATCTAGCATTCCATCTAAAATTATAACTTTATTGCATGTAGTAATTTCACATCCTAGCCAAGCAGTGAAATATACATTCTTTCTATCAATCCGTTTCAACTATGTATAATGATTTCTAATATTTATTTGATGGATTCAACGCGAGCGAAGCCGCGGGTTAAAGCTAGTAGTTAATATATGTGTATGCATACTTTTAGTTTTAAATTAATTAAATTTTTTTAATCTAAAAAAATATAAATTAATTAAATTCCCTTGTTAAAAATGTTATTTCAGTGTGATAACAGTTAAACGTCCTCGCCCACGCGAAACGAAATAAAAATCCGCCCACGACCACTCGGAAATGCAATCAGCTGAAGATCCGTTAACTACCGCCGCCAGTGAAACGCGAACGCAAGAATAAAAGTACCCTTCTAAGCGTGGATAGAAATTAAAAATGTATGCGACCGGAATGTAAAACGCTAATATTAAATTCTGAAAGCATCCCCAATATGCAACAGTATATAATACTACAATCTTCTATGGTATCCTATTCGTATGTAATCTAGGAAAATAAAATTGCTTCCTACTCCAACCCGAAATTGTTATTTTTTCCGGTTTTAGCTTTTTCGCTTTCCGGAATTTTAATTTATTGTTTAATAAAACGAATGTGCTACAGCACTAAACGTAATGCGTTTCCGTGTAACAAAACTAAACTGGAGCAGGCGTTTTCCGCCCTTCCGATTACGCTCGTTTCCGGTCTGCAGTGTGCAGTGTGTTAATGACGTTAATTTAATTAACTAATGAACTTCTATATTTACATTCGCACTTGTGGGTAATTTTGTTTTTATCTAAACGGAACTTATCTAGACTAATTTTATGCAATAAAATTATGCAACCAAATATACTCATATTTGTATAGTTGGTTGCATATATTAAACTTACAAATATACCGTATTCCGTTTTAAAGTTGAATCACAGTATTTTAATGAAATTCACTTTAAAAACCAAAAAGATTCAAATTGAATTTTTTCAACCTCAATGAGTGTCACAGTGAATCGATGCTACCCGAATGATATTCGCGCGATGACTGCCGGCGTCGAGTGCGGCGTGGAACGACTAATTGAATCCTTTCAAGACGCGCTCAACCGACCGGCCAGCCCCCGACTGACTGCACTCACACCCACATACACCTTCCCATACACTCGCCTCGACAAAAATGTGATGTGACAGTGTAAAACCGATGAAGACAAACTTGAACACGTTCGCGGACGATGGACCAAATTCCAAAAAGTGAGATACAAAAATGATACGGATGTGAAACACCCCCTGGAGAAATACGAGGTAGAAGGGAGAAAAATGAGAGTTTGGTAAAGTTTTCCAAGATAAATCACGCGTTTCGCCACTCTTCGCTTCTTTTCATCACGAGCGCGCAGAGACTCCAAAGTAACCTAATTAATGCCCGGTCGGCGTCATTGCGCCAAATCGCTTACGAAAATAAATATCGTAATTATAAAGTTATTAAAACTTTAGAAAAGCTTTTAACACACCGACACCACCAGTAATTATCGTTTTGCAAATTACAGAAAACTGTAATGTCAATTATATAAATTACAGACTCACATAACTCACATAACCTCAATTCTAAACTCAAAAGCTGTGAATGGTGCGGTGATGGCTCCTAATTTAATTCGTACGAATCGATTGCCACCCCCTCAACGGACAGATATTTTCGTGCATCAAAACAGACACCTATGTTTACCCCCATCAATATTTCTATATCAAGATCTACTACTACGTACGTCTATTGCTACGTCTACGTTCTGGATGGCTAAATCAATTCGAGTTCGATTTCTAGTTGAGTGCGCGACGCGCGGGGGTGCGAAAGAGCGTGAGACGAACCTAGACACACACCTGGCATCCGTCGGCTTGTAAGTGACGTCGTACTTCTCGATGTGTTCGATGGACGTGTCCCACGAGACGCGTACCGACGTCGGGCTGATGAACGTCACCGTGATGTTCTCTGGAATGCCCGGCATGCCGGGCATCGGTGGCATTGAACCTGTGAATAATGTAGAAATCTGTATTGTTGGTAAGTAGAAACCTGTAATTCTATTTGACAGTATAACCACACTTTGTAAGCAGTAATTTTAATTTTACTTAATTTTACTGTTTTATAATGGTTTCTTAAATTAATTTCAATCAACTTCCGGTCTGTTGCGGTTGCAGGCGCGAGATTCTAATCAGAAAATACAATAAACGTAGACGATGCCACAAACAAAGCCTGCGCTGTGTTTGTTTAATTAGCGCGCTGCGCTGCTAGTTTTAATTAAACACTCCCGGACGTGAAGATGCGGAAATAGTGTAGCACGTTGAGGCACTCAAGTGTTTCATCCATGAGATATAATGCAGAATACAAGCATGCGGATAATCCAAGTCAAGGTTATTTTAAAAACTATTTTTATTTTATTTTATTTTTAAATTGTAATTTTTGTATTTTGTTCTTTTTTATTTACCTGCTAATCCGGCACTGTGTAGCAGAATGACTGTGGCCACCAAGATCATATTAGCTGCACGCTGAGTCCCCAGTCGGCGCTAGCATGGCGCTGCCCGGGGATGGGATCACGACGCGAGCGGGGGCGGCGCGACGACGCCCGCCGTGAGGGCACACGACGACGCCGACACTGTCGACGCCGCTCGCAGATGCATCGCCTAGAAAATACTGTAACAAAACAAACAAATCATAAATCTATTACATCGATAATACAGAAATCTATAAAAAAAAAACTACTTGAGCACAACCACAAACATAATATTTTCAGATTTGAATTTGCGGTTTATCGCAATTTCAGCGTGTGTAGAACTTCACGATGCGTAGAAAACAAATTGATACTAACGACGGTAACGACCACCACCCTCGGGCTGTCGAATGTCGAGGTTGAAGTAAATCGGCATGCTTGCAAATCCCCGAGATGAAGAAGCAGAGCAAAGGCCGTCGACGAATGCGATTTGCGGCGAATGGGCAAATTGAGATTGATTTTGCGCGCCGCCGACAGGCGGTCACGGCGATCCGAAGAAGAATAACGAGAAGCGATGGAACGATAAAGCGAAATGCCTACTGATGTTAAAGAAACTTGACGGCGGAGATTGGTGAAAAAGAGCGGTAAACCGCTAACGATTTGTTCAATGGGAGTCGAAATATCTGCAAACGTTGCAAACATATCAGGGAAACACATAAAAGCCGAGGTAAAAAACATAATTTGTTTCTTATAGGCACAAAAACATGTTTTTATGCCTTCATTGTGTAACATTTTCTACTTTAATACTGTTTTTCTGCAGAAATAAGAAAACATAAAAATCTTGATGAATTGCTTCAGTTTAATATTTGGTTTGTTTATTTTTCTTCAGTAGTTTTAATTTAAACGGCATATAAAGTTCTGTTGGCTCCGCCCACATGCACACTTAACATGCTGCAGCGGAAATGTTTTTTCCTGATGTAATTTTCCTCTCAGCACATTTTGTATTCTTTTTGCCAAACCACGCTGAAATTAACTCACGCTATAAAAGGCTTAAACCCTCGGCTTTTTACACGCCCGCCTTGCATTACTCTAAGTGCTCGCTAGCGAATACTTGGCAGGCAACCAACCATACTGACGCGAAGGTTAATCTCGTGCAGGCTTTTGCATAAAAGTGCGCTGCTTGACTGCATTACCGCAAAGCGCTTTTCGGCATTAAAATTTGCCACACTGTCAACAACTGATAATGTCACCCTCGAGTGGTGTATTCATAACAGGATCATAAAACACAGTCTCAATGGAATTAGATTTGCAAAGGAAATATTTACGCGCTGTTGTGCAGAAGATGGCAGCACTGTGTTCCAGCCTATTTATTTTAAAGTGTGTACAGTTGAAAGATTGAGATTTATGCTAAAAGGAAGTGCAGCAGCCAGTCAATGGGTCGGTGGAGAAAAAGAATTGTGAGTAGACTACCGAGCAGACCGCGTAACAAAATGGCGTCCAGGGCGTAGTGCAATGGACTCATCTGTAAAGATGTTTCAGCGGAAACGTTTTGTATGTGTACGATCAACACCATTTGCAAGACCATTAAACATGCCAATAACTTCATCTAAAAGTTAATAAATATTTATGTTGGATTTAGAATTTTGTTTTTCAAAAGCTTACCATTTTAACAAATAAATATTTGCGCGGATAAATTTTTAAACACAATGAAAATATATGTTACTAGCTTATATATGCGCACATCGCGGACGATAGTTATTAGAGATAACTATATTAAGATTATTTTACATTTTTTAGGAATTTGTGTGCAAATCAGGAAACAAAACAATTCAAAACTATTCAAATTTGAATTCTGACCTAGGTATATAGATTAGAGGCATAAAAATAACAACAATCTAATTCTAAATAATCTAGGTTGTAAAGTAAATTTGAATAACACTAATTTGTTACGCAGTTTGCCAATAAACTCATTTCCAAGATTTTTAGAGACAAAATATTGCAGAAATTTTACAAAAAATTTCATAAATTACTAGCCTTTGCCCGTGATTTAGTCCCGGAAGTGTTTAATAAAAATGTCATTCGTTTTTACTCTCTTGTTTTAGACATAGTATAAGTCAATTCTATCAATAAGATTCGCAATTTTATTTTAAAGAAATTAATTATATAAAGAATTGCTAATAATGCACTTCAGCGTGCCATCTCGGATTCAACTATTTAACTATAACTATGATTGAATCTCAATGCCAACTTTTATTCTATAGAAAAGGGATGTATTTAGGGTTTTCCCGGCAATAATTCAAATTTTTCTCATCGTAAAAACCATCCTTGGACTTTAACGAACATTTAAAAAAAAGAAAATTAGTCTAGGCGTTGTTGAGTTATGCGCATACCAACAGATTTTGCGATTTGAGTAATATTTATTCAAATAGAATGACAAAGTAGCAATTCATTCATAAGATCAAATCGAACAAAATACAATATTATAAAGGTTTTGTATAGAAAATGTTATTAAATAAATATAATAAATATTACAGTGACCGACAAATTAATAATAACACCAAAGCATAGTTAGAAGTACAATTTATTAGTGGATTTATAATATTTATTACATTAATTAATAATTAATCATTTAATTAATTAGTGACGTGAGTTCAGTTAATCTATATTTCATAGCATTTATACAACTTGCAAGAGAACAGAAAGGCCAGCCCATAATGAATTGCCCAATCCCAATAGACCCAAAATAAATGCTACAGGATTGTATCCTATAAGAACAAATCTCAAAATTCTACCAAGCAGACCATAATTTCCTTGGTCTTCTTCGCCATTTGCTACAATAATATCTGAAATTGGAGTAGCTGACGCAATTGAATACAAAACAAAGATGGCGGCGATTAATAGTAATAATTTTGCCTACGAACAAGTCATATGATTAATATTTATAGGTTATATATATATATATATATATATATATATATATTCTAACTCACCATATTGAATGAAATGTTTAGAAAAATATGTTTTTGTAACTTTTAACCGTACTTATAGACATTTTTTATCATTATAATTCATTATCACATGTTTCCTGATTTGCACACGAATTATTTCTGCATATTTAAACCAATTTGCGTTTGTGCTAATTTAAACACACTGTATATGAGATAATAAATTTACGACATAGGACGTCCGTTAAATTATCGCCACCTGGAATGCGCATTGCGACGACTGGCGCAAACACGCTAAACAATAAGAAACAAAAAAAGACCGTTAAAACACAAACTCGCACAAAGTTTCTCCCCAAATACGCTTCCGTACTACCGTGTTTCACTTTAGTTTTTGTTTGATTTTGCTTCTCTGGGCGCTCGTAAACCGGAGAAAATTTACGATTTAGCTACCATTAACCTTATCGCCATGTTGGCGTGCGTCGGCGGTTGACGAAAGTGCACGAATCGCGTGTTAAAGACAAAACAACGTTCAAAAACGAATGAAATAGTATATAATGGAATTCAATATTAACAATATGGCGGATATTCACCTGTTCACAGCTAATAAAATGGCCGAATTAATGAATTACAGTTTCCTGTAATATAATCTCTTCTCTGTTGAGTGTAAATTTTGATAATTTGTAATTCAACGATGAATAGACCGACTTTGAAGTCAAACAGGAACAGCTTCGGGTAGAAAGCTTCACGACAAAGTTGTGAGCCCGAAGAGAAAGGAACAAAAGCTCCACTTCGCTTTACACTTGATTAAATATTAACGAAATTACAAATTAACCGTTAGTAACGCGCAGGTAAGCTGCGAACGCAGACAACGCGGCAAATTGAGTGTAAATTAAGAAGCACACTCTAAAGTGTATATATGGTTGCCTAGGATAATATAACCTAAGCAAAGTTAAACATTTTGTGCAAATACAATAAAATCTAAAGACACTATTATATTATCCTCACTATTAAACAATAAATAAACAAACAATAAAGTGAAATTACTAGAACATTGTAAAGATTGTCATTACGTTCACAATTGTGATTCGTGTCGGGGAGATATTAAAGTTAACGAAATAAAACACCGCAGGACTATTGTCCACACAGAGCCGGATTAAAAAAAAATAAAATTTATATAAAAATTTATGAAACTGTATAATTTTATCTTGTTGTGAAGTTAAACTATTAAAAATTTAATTTTAAAAGAAATAATTTTTTTGTTAAAATTCATTATTAAATACGGCACTGAATGAAAACATTGTCGAGATATGAGTGCAGTAAGCAAGTAAGAAATAAACCGAGCACGTAAGCAAAGAATACGCGAGTAAGTTACAATCTACAATCTGAAACTGCTGAAGTCGTGAAAATGATGAAAATGTTGAAAGAACCGTAAAAACTAAAACGTGAAAACTCTCGGTTTGTAATATGTAGGAAAAGCGTGATTAACATAAGAAATGTAGGAAATGCAGGAAATGTCGGAAAAAGGTTGAAACGACCTGAAAAGCGCACTGTGCAATTGTGTGGGCGTGTATGGTTGGTGGCATGCTGTTGACTCGCTTCCTGCAGACGCCATATTAACTTTTTCACTCACGTTACGCACATAAAACCATAATATAAATGTTTTTTTATCAAGCGCTAACTTATTTTAAACGATAATTTAATTTGCGACAAGAAAAACTAATAACTACACGAACAGGAATAAGGAAAAGTATATTTGCTTCTTCTTTTATATATTTTTCGATCTTAAGTTCTGTCTTCTATAGGAGTGTAGGTCTTTATGTCTTTAGATCTTTTGATATCTTTTGCGTTTTCAGCGGAGATTCACCGCGTTTGTAAGGTTTGTGAACGTCTGCAGTTGAAGCCTCAAAGCTTCCTTATAAAACATTTTCAAAAGCACGATTTAATTCCATTCCAAGATCTTCGATCTTTTCGTACTTTCATCCTGACGTGTTTGCTATTTACTGAATTTTAGTAAGTTTCTATCTGTTAAAACTCAAAATATGAATATTTTACGGTTTTAGAGGAAGAAATAGTATATTAAGGAACAGGTGACTAAACGAGTGTACAATACCGTTTAGCCACGAGGTGCTTACGCTATTTTTCTACTTCCACTCTAGTTCCACGTTGCGGTTTTTGTATTTCAACTTTTGTATTTTGTATTTTGTATCATCGAAATTTGCTCGCACACTTATACAAACTGTAAGGTTATAAGTGCCATGCCGCGCACCGGCCCATGTGACGCTTCGGTTCATATCGTGCCTCTCCGATACGAGCAGCAACAGCGCCAGCTTTGACGTGTTTGACTGACGTCACATGGCATTTCATACTGCCTTGTGCTGCTTCGTAGGCAAATGCGCAGGCGCTTGCTCCGTCCGTGCATAATGCAAAGTACATAATGAATATTATGTACGGCTTGGCAGTTCGTATATAAAGTACCACTTTTTGTGTCTAAAAACCTTGGAAAAACTGGTGATTTATAGGTAGAAGTAGAAAAATAACATTTTCATCAAAATCTGTTTTCCGCCTGATCAAAAAAATTACGAGAAATTACGTATGATTTTATTTCAGTCACTAATACAACACAATTCCCGATTTATTTGTTTTTAACCAATCGACACTGCTCATAAACTTTATTGGTATAGTTTCCAATTGTTTCCATGCGTTTTTTTATGTTCGTTTGTTTATCTCTCGACGCTCGCCGCATTGTTGCCTGCTGGCGGCAACCCTTGCGTACCTGATTTTGTGCATGTCCGATTGTTTAATTTTTCCGAGTCTCGCCGGGCAATTATTTCCCTTCGTGCACAATAGATGCGCGCCGCGTTCAAATTGTACACGCTTTGTGTGCTCATTGTACAGTCGAGGTTTTTGTCCACTTTATCCGCTTTGTAGTGGCTCTTTCGTTATTTATCATGCTCGGACCGGTATACGCGGTTTGCATTTACATATTTGTTGAATATCAGTGAATAGGCGACTCCGGCACGCAACCTATTGGGCTTGTCAACAAATGAACAGGACTTGTAAGGCCACTTATAAGAAAACGCAGACGTAAAATGAATAATGCACACGATCATTTCAGTTTTTTTTAGACTTTCATTGGCTTTTTGCGAAATCTGTTGTCAATTCAATCAGAAAGTATTGTGTTTTACTGACTCAAATAATACCTACTAAATAACAATTCTATTGAATTTAGAATAAAATATAATTATTTTTGTATTTCTGTAGCAATAAAATAAAAAATTCATGTTTTCTCTAAATTATATTAGATAACAGAAAGTAAGAATACATTTTTAACTTATATTTTAAGTCTGTTGTATGAAGAAAACGTTTAATAATTCAAACAGCGCTACGACACAATTTTACAGCCCCGCCATTGTGCTGTAGTACACGCACGAAACGCACGCACGCATATCGATGGGTTTTCATGTTTTATGACGACTCAACACGCGTTCGTAAAGTCTTTCCAACCAGGATAGACGCATTGTAGTCCTTGACCTAGGATCTAATCATATTTCACTTCTAACAAAACTAAAACTCACTGTTTCTTACAATTTATCATTTCATATGTTCATATATCAACATACATTTACAAATGTTTGAAAGTTGCGCCATCTATATGACAATAGGCTACATATTGAACCATAATTTCGTTATCTCGTCAAAAAACGAAGCATTGTAGTCCTTGACTTAAGTTCTAATCATATTTCACTTCAAACTAAAAATCATTGTAACGCCATCTTTCTTACAATTTATCATTTTTAAGTCCATATATCAACATACGTTAAAAAACGTTTGAAAGTACCGCCATCTATGGGACAATAGGCTACATTTTGAGCAATCATTTCGTTATCTCGTCAAAAATTGTTAAAAAGTAAAATATTTCCAGACAATTTAAGCCTAGGGACAAATTCTAGGACGAATGCAGAAGCGAACGTAAACAACACCCGCTCAGAAATGCGTCCGTTCGATAAACGCGCTGAATAATTGACGAGCGACCAACGACGGCGGCGCACTCGTCTAATAATAACTTCATTTTAACCTGTGCTTCCAACCTGCGAATAGCATTAAAACCCTCAACGCCCTTTTGGTTTAAATTTTTACGCGTAATTAATTGAACTATTTCCTTTATCTATTTACTGCCCCGTGGCACTAATAAAACAGCGTACTTGATTAAATTCACTCTAAGTTTACAGCGATCACTCTTCACTCTTCACTCTTCATTCACCTGCATCTAAGGCAAGCAGCAAACAAAGTTGTTTATCAGACGAGATGTGTGTTTAATAGACGCGACTTGATTGATGCCTCGATCGACGCAAAATTTTCTTTGTAGATTTATGTTCAATGTTCGTGCCATAAATAAATCTTATGAATATCAAAATGGGCGCAGCGCATGAAAATATCGTAAACAACGGATGTTTAGTGCTCTGTTATAAAACTTTATAGTTCTGAAAGCGTACTTAAATTTTGATTTTGATATTGAAGATTTATAAGTGCTATTAAGCACTGACTAGCGCCATCTATAAGCCTTTATAGGTAAATATATGGCAGCAAATTTATATACGCATGCAAAATCTAGGTTATGTTGAGGCTTTTACGGCGGAAATATCAGATCAGTCGTATATGCTTTTCGTCAATAGAAAAACAAATGGTGCCGGGTTTATAGACATTGATTTTGACTGTTCACTGCATAAAAGTAGAGTTTATTTGTTCGCTCGTGTGAAATTGATGCACAGATTTGTTATCTGGTTTGGTGTGTATAAAATACAACGAGAATAACATCAGCTACAATGTTCCCAACACAATTTTGTAAGCAAATTATTACTAAAAAGATTAGTATCTATACTATAAAAATGAATCGCAAAATCTGTTGGTAAGCGCATAACTCAACAACGCCCAGACCAATTTTGCCAATTCTTTCTTTTAAATGTTCGTTAAAGTCCAAGGATGGTTTTTACGGTGAGAAAATTTTGAATAATTGCCGGGAAAACCCTAAAAACCGCCCATTTTTATTGCATAAAAGTTGGCCATGAGATTCAATCATAGTTATAGTTAATTATTTGAATCCGAGGTGGCGCGTTGAAATGCATTTTGCTAATATTCTTTATATAATTAATTTCTTTAAAATAAAATTGCGAATCTTATTGATTGAATTGACACATACTATGTCTAGAACAAGAGAGTAAACAGAAATTACATTTTTATTAAACACTTCTGGGACGAAGTCGCAGGCAAAACCTAATTCCAGGAAAACTTTCGCAAAATTCAAATTAATTCATGCTTTATCATTATAAAGTTTAAAAACATTTTTAGAAGTTGTGAATAGTTGAAAATTATTTTTAAAATCATAAATCATTTTTACTTGCTGACTTTTTACATTTTCCAATAATGAATATCAAATTACAAAGACGTGCTTGAAAAACTTTTAAGTCTATTAACGTCAAGAGCGCGTTATATTCAATTTTAAAAGTTTCCAATTTGTTATTGAACCCAGCAGCTATACAAAATTATATTAAACAAAGGAATGTCTTACGTGTCCCTATGAAAGAGCCAAAGTTAAGAACGTATAACAAATGCAAACTTTTTTTAAACTTTGCGTTACCTCGAAACTTTCCGGTTTTATTTTGCGAGCAACAACAGCACCAAAGAATATTAACCAAGCAACAACATTAAAAGTTTAATTCTTTTTTTTGTTATTGCTTTGTGCGCGCACAGCGTACACGTAGGTACTTACTTAGTTTAATTAAAAATACAACCCCATTAAATTCTGTGTCAAAACAAGATGTGTTTCATTCATTCAATGTTTTCTTTCTTTTTTTTTTCGTATTTCATTTATTTTTCATTCCAACTTTCCGTGATGCAGTGAAAATATTGTGTTTGCTTAAAATTAAACTTAATTAGACATTAATTACTTACTTGGAAATCGTGCTTCATAATTATTGTGTTCTGAAAGCTCAAAATTGTGTTTTATATAAATTTGTGTTAGTATTAGAGGTTTGTAGATGTGTATTTAGTACTTTTACATTTAGTTGTACTTGTTTTATCGATTTCGATGATTCGGACTGTTTGAGGCGAGCACGTTTCTAGTGAGAGTATGAAAACGTTTGTCGCATGAATTATTTACACGCCCGCCTTCGATTAGATGCGTTTCTGCTACATAATTTCGCTGCGGAGTTTTCCATCATCACGAAACGAACGACGAAAGGAAGCACGATCCGTAAGCATACGGCGAATAAATTCAATTCTACTAATATATTTATTTTATATTAAAATATGTTTATATTTTACGACATTTTGAGAATAAAATAATATTATTGAACTAGCTTTTGCCGGCGACTTCGTCCGGGAAGTGTTTAATAAAAATGTAATTCGCTTTTACTCTCTTGTTCTAGACATAGTATGTGTCAATTCTATCAATAAAATTCGCAATTTTATTTTAAAGAAATTAATTATATAAAGAATAGCTAATAATGCACTTCAACGCGCCATCTCGGATGCAACTATTTAACTATAACTATGATTGAATCCCAATGCCAACTTTTATCCTATAGAAAAGGGCTGTCTTTAAGATTTTCCCTGCAATTATTTGAATTTTTCTCGCTGTAAAAACCATCTTTGGACTTTAACAAACATTAAAAAAAAGAATTGGCCGAATTGGTCTAGGCGTTGTTGAGTTATGCGCTTACCAACAGATTTTACGTTTCATTTTTATAATATAGATGTTTGGAACATATACCGCATTGCCCACTTAATTATCCTACTTTATTATACCTTATTTAAAAATATAAACCTTTTATTCACCATGATTACCTCCATAATATAAAAATCAATTTCATTTTTTCCTCCTTCAACGGATCCCTAATAATTTATTCATGCATAATCCAACATGGTTATAATTAGTATGCGTGGGTGACTCCATTGTGACATTTCAACAATGTGCAGTCGAATGCACTATTATCGTATCATGTACGTCCGTTCACTATTGTATTCGCTACCTAGATTACCTCACCATTCAATTATATCCATTCAAAGTACACTTGTCATTTTTAACAAAAATATCTTCATCATGAAATAACTACTTCCCAAAAATATGTTCCTATAAATATCCACGTAGGTAAGGATATGACGTTAAAGGCTGTCAATTCATTTCCACTATACGTAATTAAAGACTATATATGCATGCGTCTGGGTTTCAAAAGTTCGGAAAGTTCCAAAACGATCGAGTTGGAAATTTTGAATAGTTGTATGAATATAAAGCGGAGTGGAGTGAAAATTAATTTTGGAACTGCTGCTGTTTCAAAATGGCGGCTAGACTAAAATGATGATTGCAAATTGAATTCAAGTTAAATCAAATTGAAGAGCGTTGGGACCCAAAACTGCATTATCTACGCTCCACGTCAAGTTTTCACCCGTAATTTATACTAGAATCATAGGGGCATAGGTTTGCGACGAATTCTAGGTACAGAAAATCATGAATAATGAAATTAAAACAGTGATTTTTTCGTAAAAATTTACGTTTTACATAAAATAAAATTTACATAAAATAGGAAAGTTGTGTTTTATCAAATTAATTATTCTGAACTAGCGTTTGCCGCGACTTTGTCCCGGCAGTGTTTAATAAAAATGTAATTCCTTTTTACTCTCTTGTTCTACACATAGTACTCGTATGTGTCAATTCTATCAATAAGATACGCAATTTTATTTTAAAGAAATTAATTATATAAAGAATTGCTAATAATGCCCTTCAGCGCGCCATCTCGGATTCAACTATTAAACTATAACTATGATTGAATCTCAATGCCAACTTTTATCATATAGAAAAGGGCTGTCTTTAGGGTTTTCTCGGCAAATATTTTTTCTCGCCGTAAAACCATCCTTGGATTTTAACGAACATTTTAAATAAAGAATTGACCAAATTGGTCTATGCGTTGTAGAGTTATGCGCTTACCAACAGATTTAGCAATTCATTTCTATATTATAAATTATTCCAACAAATGTTCAGCTTTGAGTCACTATGACTTGGGTGATATGTTCAAATTGCTTGTTTCGCTACACTTCACTAGTCTGACAATCCTAATCCCAGGCAATAGTTCCGCTTATTGAGTTCTCTGTGGTGTTTACAAGTACATGTAATGCACGTAACCACACAGTTTGAAGTAGTAGTGAAACAGGACCACGTCTACTCTCTTGATCTCGTTGTCCTATTCCTGATAGTTGTTGTGATAGTGCTCATTAGTGGTTTCTCACACTATCCCCACTTACTGACACTTACTATGTGAAATGTCAACAGCAACAAATCAACTATCTTTTAATTTTACTTTACTTAATTTCGTAATTATGGTCGTTGTAGAGTTAAGATAAGCTAAGCAGTAAAGATCAACTCCTCTAATTTCATATTGTGATGTTGCGGCTTTACTACATCCACAAATCCCTTCTTCAACCTTTCAACCCGCCAGCGTGCCCCCAAGTTTCTTTGGCGAGAATGGAAACTTGACTAACCTCTCAGGTCTCTGCACGAGTTGAACTTCGTTATTCACTGGTTAAACGTGACTCATCTTGGCGTGTTTGTGCTTGATGCGGTACGCTTTCCCAAATTACTCGGCTCATATGTTATCGACGTCGTTGAAAGGGTCGTTCCGCGTTTGCGTGTCGCGCCCATCTTATTAGTTATTAGTTTATGGCTCTAATCAGGAGTTTTGAGATGCATACCACGTCAAATTAATATCGTCAAACAATTTAATTACGCATAAAACATGAAATAAATCAAAAAAATATAAAATTAAAAGAATTACCTTTGTTTTGTCAAGGAATCTTCTACGATTTTACAGACACTCGAATATTAGATGTGCACTGTACGCGAGACACACGAGAACTAAACTGGTTTTCGTGTGAAGTGAACGAATTTATCACAACACAAGATATGCGATAAGAAACATACAATCTTGACTGTAAATAAACAAAACGAAAACAAGAAATAATAAATATTAATAAAATAACATTTCATTTTTTAAATTTAGAACAAAATCCAGATTTTCACTAAAATTAGAATAGATTTATTATCCAAATCAATCAAGACTTGACATGTGCCACATCATCTCAATTTTGATTTGAGGGTATTCTGCCTGCGCAAACTTGCAACCTCAATATTTCACATTCGCGTGCCCCAAATCAATATTCTAATTACGTGAGTTCAAAGTTGACACTCACCACAAACATACAATATTTAATATTTATCTGAATTTTAAAATTATATTAAAAAACACTTTTAATTAAAAAATATTTCGATATTAATTAAAAATTAAGACAAAAGCTTTTACCATGAAAAAAAGTTCCATAAGCTCAGAGGAATATCAAAATTAAAATGAATACGATAAACCAAGTGACATAAAACTTAATTAAAAATAGCAGGTCGTAATTTTGCGTAAATTTGATCATTAACGATTGCGCAGGAATAAAATTTTATAATCGCATTACCTTCCATAATTAAAGAGGACATTAATGGCAATTTTAATCACAATATTTCTCAGGTCATTAAAAAGTATTTATATGAAAAATGTAATAAAATTTCATATAAACTTGTAAAGGTTTCAAAGCACTCGATTTCCACCTGAAAGAACGCGCAAAGAATGTGCGTCCGACTCGTCGCTCGATGAAAATGCCCTAATTATCCACAATGAAATATAAATGATAATTACCTCTAGCTGTGCCTTTGCGTCCACGTAAGTCTGCGCCGCGTTTATTGCCAAAAACCGAAAAGCTTCCAAATCGCTGGCCGCTAAACGAAATTGACGCGCTGGCAGTCGGCAGTCGATCTGCGTTCAATTAGTTAATTAACTCCACACGCTACCACGCACACACATGTAAACCTTTTCCACACACGCACACACACGTATACACACACCACGGCGCAATCAATCAATCAATCAAAAAACAGCCACCGGTTTATATTGTTTAATCACCGGTGATAAACCGGGCAATCAACTAACATTTGGGTTACTATCAAAGTTTTATTAGATTCACTTTATAATTACTCACTCGCAGATCTCTTCACAACTTATTTTTTTCGACACTTCATTTTGATGTGTTTGATATATTATGAAGATATGTTTGGTTCTTGTTCGTTGCCGATTGTTAATTGAAAACGTGAGTGTCGAAATGGCAGAGGAGTCAAGTCAATTCGTGCGTGGAGCGCGTGCGGCGGAGAGGAATCGCATGCCACCGTTCGACGTTGAGCGCCGCGACGAGACTGACTGCGCCGCGGCGGCGGCGGGCGTTCTCTGCTGCCTCCACACTGCCTCCGCTACATGTTCATGTCCACTCTACTTCCTCAAAAAATAACAAAATAAAAAATTTCAATCTGAAACATTTTCCTAGTCGTAAATATTTTCAACTCTATTTGTGTTTATTTTCTTTTCGATCGATTTGTAGTCAAATGCTATGGATGAAAATATTGAAGTGTGCTGTCGAAAGGAATGAAATATCTCAAACACGAGTCTTCAGTTATTTTACTGATGCGCAACATGAATCTTTAATAATCCGAATTTCTCTTGAACTGTTACCAATTTCGATCATTTTTCAAGTTATTCAACATTCCAGTGCGAATAAGTAACTTTTGACTAAATTCCCGACACGTTTTTAAAATATTGCGAATACGTTTGACACAAGTGTGCCACGTTCGTCCTTGCATTGTCCTCTCATCTCATCCTGACGTAATCATAATCTATCATACTTTACCAAACATCGGAGACGAAACGTTGTCGCATGAATCTTCATGACAACGTTTAAATTTACGTGCGGTGTAAGGACAAAGGACGAGCGAGGCAACCAAAATGGATCCAGGTACAAACATTATCCTGGCATGACAGCGCAGCTTATTATTTATACTGTCGCCACAAGATGAGTACAATCTAAACAAATTGATATGTCAATCAGTTTTGCACCATAAACTAATACTATGCATTATACACTGTGTGATTTATGAAACGTAGCAAAAAAACATTAATCACTTTAACGATATATCATAAACTATAAAATGGTTTGTAAGTTTTATTTCGTTTTTTTACTGTTGCGCTATTGCCTTTTGATTTTTGTGTTTTTTTCTTTTTGCTTTTCTAGGCGATTAGGTGTTTGCTGCTCGCTGGTAGCATTAACACGAACATATATTACGTGCACAGGGCGATAATATCCGATAATAGGCCATGTAATCGTAAGCGTAATCATGACGCAGCGCAGAAATGCATTTTTCAGGATTATTATAATCAGCCGGTTAGCTCTGGAACAACGGAAATATTATTGATGCATGGATTAAATGGTCATTAACTTGATTTAACATCAAGCAGTCCAAATTATATCATTATAATAATTTATTGTTGTATTTTTAATAAAAATAATATCACATTGACGTCATACCTGCGTAATTTTAATATTCCAAAGGTTATATTGTGTTTACAAATCATGTTTGTGTTTTGTTTTAAAAATAAAGATAATTTCCCAATTTTCCCGCAACCAGTTGCTCCCCACAACGACTCGACAATCAATTACATCGTTAGATCGCCATGAGCATTATGTTAAGCTCGATGCTCGAAGCTTAAAAGCTCGAAGCCCGACTGAGATTGCTTACTTGTTGATGCTCGAGCATATCCGATGTTCGAGGACATTAACATTTATGCTGTCGACAACCCTACAAGTTGACACATTAAGTCAGAGCAAAAAAAAGTTAATATTTTTATCCAACCCTAAGATGCTAATCTAACAACGTGTAAAAATTATTATCATTTACCGCCTTCACTAAAATAGGTTCATAGTATAAATATTTAAAGAGGATTATTTTTAAACGTCAATGTCTTTTATGCTACAGGTCAAGGGGCTGATTACAAATGTTCTTCTTCGAATCGATTTTTAATTGGGTCAAAATTAAATCAATTTTAAAGTTTTAATAAAATAAAATAAATTGTGGCGCATTTATGAATTTATTTATTAATAAGATTTAAGTAGATATAATGTTTGGTTATTTTCTTTTAATAACCTCTAACCCCTAAATTTAACTGTAAACTCATGTGGCGTAAACCACAATGACGATCGTAAACCGCATAAATAATGAATACGCTTCAACTCGGTTCGATAAATATTTCGAACGTTCGCGAACGTTTTCGAGTGCTTCACGATTCCTGCCCACACCTTTCGTCAACCATACTAAGTATTCAAATTTATTAAAATTAGTAGGAGTATGCGGGTTCCACAACCATTCCCACAGCAGCAGCCTGTGTACATACTAGATTTGGCTACGAAAATTCTTTTGAAGTAATCAAAATAACAACATAAGCATAAAAGCTCGGAAGCTTCGAGGGGGTCGTCGTCGTCGTCGACGTCGTCGTCGTTGTGGATCGATCCAGCGTAGCGCCGCATGCATTATTGATTGTTTTCCACCAGTACTCATTCAATATTCGATGACGATGCCTTCTTTGATATATAGGCCACACACAATACAATATACCTACCCACAAAAAAACATCATTAGTTGTGCTGACTTGGCAAAAAATGAATAAATATTGCTTTGTGGATGCACTCTAGTTGATTTAAAGCCGGTGGAGGTTAAAATGAAATTTGATAATCGTCTGGAATATATGCGAAGTCGCACAAGGTGCAAGGCACAGTCAGTTGACTTGTTCTTGTGAGTTTCTGACTAAATTAGCAATCTGTTTGCTCGGCGTCTCTCGCTTCTCGCTTCGCCGAGCTGTAAATCAGCGAACGCGCATAAAATCGGATTAGTCGCGACCGTTTAATGCGCCCATCAAATGTTGCAGCCCTAGCAATGAACAAGCCACTCGTAAAACTTGTAAGGCGTACAGAGAAAACACTTGAAACAATAGAAAACACAGAAATGTCATAAAGTTTGCTATTAAGCACATGACAAAAGTAATAAAGCTTATTAAAGTATTATATATAATGTATTGCATCCAGGGAGAGCAAAATTAAATTCAAAAACAAAATTCAAGTGTCAAACTAAAATTTCAGGCGCCTCCACCAGAAAAGTTAAAAACTAAAAGTTGGAATTTAATATGAATTTGATTTATCTTTTTTAGTTTAAGAGTTATTCGAGTTTGAAAGTTTCAATTGCAATTATTTCGAGAACATGTGACCGTAAAATAGACCGGAAAAAGATTTTTCGATCGGATATGCGGTTATCCAATAGAAAAGGCGGTAAATAGTTGCTTAAGTGGATTCACCCAAACATTTCATCACTAGTTTAGGCCGATAATGGCCCCGCCGCGCCGTGTTTTTGTTTGTGATCGGCCTCGTTTTTTAGGTCAACTTAAAATGTACAACGCCGCCCCAACAAGCCGCCCCACACCAAACACAATCTAAAGCACCTCCTGCGTCCAGCACTACATGCGCCGCATTAAAAATTAACACTAAACTCACGGATTACGACTCCACAGGTTCGGTTCACGCATTACGAGGTTTAAGGCGAGTGAAATTTCAAACTTTCAGTAACCAACCCCTCAAAATATTACACTAAATACAGATAATAAGTTATCTAGCGTTAAATAGTCTGCAGGTACATAATACCTAATCTATTATATAAAAATTAATCGCAAAATTTGTTGGTAAGCACATAACTCTACAACGCCTAGATTAATTTGGTCAATTCTTTTTTTTAAATGTTCGTTAAAGTCCAAGGATGGTTTTTGCGGCAAGAAAAATTCGAATAATTGCCGAGAAAACCCTAAAGACAGCCCTCTTCTATAGGATAAAAGTTGGCATTGAGATTCAATCATAGTTATAGTTAAATAGTTGAATCCGAGATGGCGCGCTGAAGTGCATTATTAGCAATTATTTATATAATTAATTTCTTTAAAATAAAATGGCGAATTTTATTGATAGAATTGACACATACTATGTCTAGAACAAGAGAGTAAAAACAAATTACTATTTTATAAAACACCGGGACAAAATCGCGAGCAAAATCTAGTAATAAATAATTAATATTTTAAATATAATTATGAAATTTCAAAGATGATACACGTGTATTATCGCCATGGAAGTATTAAGGGTTTGAATGATACTGTATCACGTTTGTGAGGACCTTATATATGGTCAGTATAAGAGAGGATGAAGTAGCAATTCAAACAATCGTACAATCATGGAAACGTTCGAACCGGGAATACAAACTATCGATTATCCGGAAAGGTCATCCTCCATTTAGAGCGACGACAACAACGACGGCGACGACGACGACATCGGACATGTTTGACGATCACGTGTGCCTGTGTGCACATGTGTACTTGCGGTAGCGAGGGTTGTGGTCACGTGTAGGCGCATTCAGCCCACACAGAACATGGGAAACTGGAAAGCAAAACGACGTCATTAAATATATCAGCATATGTATCTATCAACCAATATTAATAGCTATCAAATCAACTATCTACAAACGTACAAGTAGATATTTTGTTTTATTTAGTTAATTTTCAGGTTATTACCGATTTAATCTTAAGCTAATTACATACAGATGGCGTTAGTTACAAGTTATTTTTATGTTGTTTTGACTGTAATCACAAAGACATCCGATACGAAAAGTTTTGCAAAGCAAAGAGTAATTATACACATCGAGATCAAAGCGAGATCATTTTGAAAAAGGAAAATGCGAACACCAACATAGAAATTTAATGAAAAGCATCATTCACATCGGTGTCATACTCGCAATACAATATGATCCAATGCAAACTGAATTAATAGATGTCGCGACTACTGTATCAATGAAGCAAAACCACATTGTATGTTTCGAGAGATAAAGTTTCGCCTTCTCCACGTAGAATAGACCACGACGTGATATTCCGTACTTCGACTTTATGAACTCTTCACTGCACACAAATCCGGTGGGTGCGTTGTGGGTTGCGGCGTAAGATAACAATAGGATATACTGCGAAAAGTGAGCGAAAAGGACGCAAGGCGGATAACAGGGAAAAAGTGATTGAGAAGTTTGTCGAGTGGCGAGTGCCGCACTCGACGGCGCGATTTGAGGGGCCTAGAGGACTACGGGTTGCATAATAGGCGCCGTGCTGACGCTCCAAAATGAAGTGTTTGTCATGTCATGTCACAAGATCGGACATCATAAAAGAGATAAAAATAGATTTCACTTCAGACAAATAAAAAAAACACACAAATTTAATTTAATTTGCATCACAATACGGGCAGCAATAATTTAATTCAACAATCAAAAACTTGGAGCTATCCAGAACATCGGTCATAAAAGTGATTGATTAAAACCACTATGAATTACTTAACAATTTTTCCACCCGCCTACGCACAGCCAACCAAGCATATAACATGAAATTATTTTCATGAGTAATGCCTGTGGTGCCTAAGCTGTGGAATACGAAATTATATTAAAGCAAGAATGTACAATATGGACATCGACGTGTTTACGTGGAATAAAGAAGAAACGCATCGATTTTGTGTCCAATATTCAATTCATTATGAATTCTCAACCACAACTCACATCAGCAAATATACCATGCACATATTGTTGTTATTTTCAATTAGATGGATTAGGTTTTAAATTGTTTTAATATTTTGATTTTGTTGCCTCTGAATATTTCACCTGTTTGTGTTTATTTTATGCGGATGATATGCTCTCGGGGCATGTGTGCATCGATGTGTTTGTGCAACGCGACGAGCGTGAGCAAACACGGCCGTTAAATGTGTGAATTGAATTTTAATTAACAGCTAAACAACCAATAAACGCATGAAACGTGAAAAATTTCTGATATTTTCATAAAAATCACTTTAACTCATTTTTAAAACTACTTAACACCATTAGTGTCCACTATAGATAATGAAAATCAATTTGCAAGCATTCCGCGTCACAATGTATTCCAATTACGTAGTTCGGCAGGAATTTGCAAATTGCAGGTCTCTGAATAAACGTTGGACAAAGCATTCTGCTTCCAGCCGAAAATGGTTGGTGGCTGGTGGGCAGCATTGACAAGGCATACCTAATGAAACTCATCTCTGGGATCTGAATCATTTTCGTGGAACGCCTGTGAAGCTCATAGTTTTCAAACTGGTTGAATGTGAACGCTGCACATAAATTCGTCGAACTCAAGCATCACATGTGCAGCAATTTAATGTGCGCGTCGTGTGATTTCGCTGCGATAGTGAAACGCGAGGAGCTCAGCTTCCGTAATTGGGTTTTCTAAAATTAGCGCCGCGACCGAAATGTGCGCGAGATGCTGTGGGCTGGAGCAGCGCGCAAACAAGAACCGCGACACATTATACCAACATTTGTGCTTGCAAGTTGCATAATGCAGAAAAATCTAACAGCACCGCAGTAGATAACTTAGGAGATGTGTGTTTGTGTGCCCCAATTGTAGAAATAGCAGTTTTAGTAAAACATCAGCCGTCCCGAGCTGATAGCAATCCGTCATGTGGGTGATTTCCTATGGGAAAACACAAAAAATTCTATCTTCCAAAACTTCCACCAACTTCAAGCAATAAACTTCTTCTTGATTGCCACCCGTCTAATAAAACATGGTGTTTTATTAGTAGTATAGTTCAATATAAAGAGGAAAAGTCCAAAAATGATTTCCCGCACAGAAAAAATTATTTGAAAAAATGACTAATATACCCGTGAAACGCCGTTGGGTGAGCGCACGCAGTAAAACCTTACAAAACGTAATGAATAAAGAGAATAAATAAATTAGTCTGCGGTTTGGGGCGTCTAGCTCGCTCGGGGACTGGCAACCATTGCTTCCAATAATGTAATATGCAAAGTTCAAATGTTACTGGGGCAGAATAAAACGCACGGTAAGGCAACGCATTGAGTTAGTCAGCGTATTCCAGCACATGTTACTTGTAGGACTAATCTATTTGTTCAATTCAATTCATTGCTTTTATTGCAGGGTGTGGAGGTGGTTGGGGGTGGCTATTTCAATAGAAAACATGAAGTAAGCTCGTGTCATGTTGTGAATTAAAAATATGATGGATGTACGGAAATAAAAATGGAAAAATAGTTATTCTAGTGTTGCTAGCGGCACCTAGTGTCGAAAAACTGAACTAATTTATAAAATAACACACATTTTACACTTTCATCAAATTAAAACTTTAATAAATTTATTTTTTAGTTTACTAATACATATAAGTTATTAAAAGGGAGCGAAAATATTTTAAATGTTTAGGAATTTTTTATTAAAAATTAATTTTTACTCGCGCCATCTGCGATTGAATGAAGTGACTATACAAAAACACTGTAAGTCCTTGTTTTACTAACTGCTTCCTATAGAAGATGTCGCCGCAATGCAGAAAACTAAATAATTCCCACCCTCAGTCAGTTTCAATTTCCGTCACACCCCCAATTTCCGTGGAAAGTTTGTTGGCGCATTCAAAATTTAAAAGCACCCCCACACGTCAGAAACACGTGCGCTGGGTGCGTTTTGTGCGTTTGAAGCGTTTCCAAGTAAATGGAAGGTAATATTTCACGAGCCGCCCACCTACCCCATCACGCTCCATTATGCTTCTTCAAATATTGGACTTGTGCGCCGTCATGCCCAAGTGTGTTGCGTGAGTTTACGAGAAGTTCATGAAACTCATGTAAACTCATGAAACATATGAAATCCATGTACATGACAACATTACATGCAATTGCCATGCTACTAGGAATATCCAAGTGCGTAGTACTCGACGCCATTGAATCAACAAACGTCTTTATTTCTAATGCAATCGATACGGCTTTATTTTCGACATGCCTCGGAACAGGTTGCTGACATTTTGGTAGTGACACGTTGACAATTTCAAATTCAAGTGGAGAATATTTCGAGGATATAGGCAAACATAATCACTTGTTTGAGTTAGGCAACTCAATAGAGTATCAATCATTTTCAGCATATTGAATTGCCTAATTAATAACTCATTATTCTGTGGTCATTGATTCTGGTCGAGGGGAATATTAATACGCACGTGACACCACTGAACCACTGAATTGTATATGTGGTTGCCTACAAAATGCAAATAAAAGCTATTCATTGCTTTTTCACTATACACGATACACAATGGAATTTAATATTAGCAATTATAAAATCAATGTTATCTAATATTCCTAATATACCTTTTATTGAAATAATAGCAATTATATGAATATCTACAAACTTACCAACTCACTACATACAATAATCCAAATTCAGATTACTTTCGAGGAAATATAAGTAATCGATTTCGTTGAATAGGAATAATCCACGTACATTTATCATAATTAAATCCATATTGCCCGATGCTATCAACCGACACGAAAACGATTTTAATAAATTGAATAGTGGCCATTTTGTGACGTCGTTTTATGTAAAAAGGAGAATAATGTAAGTTGTAATGATGAAAGATAACAAAATATAAATGGATAAAAAATATGAAGGACAAAAGAGATTCATTTATGTCAGATCGCATGTGACATGTGTCATGTGTGGTGATATAGGAGGTGCTTGAGAAGGTGCAAGTTCAAGTGGGAGAGTGTTTGCAAAAAGCGATAGCGAAAGTAGGAAGTGGGAACAGACATAAATGTCGCTCAGGATTTGAGCGCTTAACGCAGGATAACAAGGATTATCTTCATTTTTCTTCCTTCAAGACACATGATACAATATGTGCATCATGCGTGATGTGAGTACACAAAAACATTATGAATAAATTTGAAATAAGACAAAAATAAGATTTCTAACCTAACCTAACCTAAAATTTAACAATATGCCACCCTTTATATCTATAATATAAAAATAAATCGCAAAATCTGTTGGTAAGCGCATAACTCAACATCACCTAAGACAATTTGGCCAATTCTTTTTTTTAAATGTTCGTTAAAGTCCAAGGATGGTTTTGATGGCGAGAAAAATTCGAATAATTGCCGGGAAAACTCTATAGGCTGCGGTTTTCTATAGGATAAAAGTTGGCAGTGAGATTCAATCATAGTTATAGTTAAATAGTTGAATCCGAGATGGCGCATTGAAGTGCATTATTAGCAATTATTTATATAATTAATTTTTTTAAATAAAATTGGAAATCTTATTGATAGAATTGACATATACTATGTATAGAACAAGAGAGTAAGAACGAATTAGATTTTTATTTAACACAACCGGAACTAAGTCGCGGGTAAATGCAAGTTATATCTAAATATGCGATAAGACAAAAATAATTTCTAACCAAACCTAACCTAAAAATTAACAATATGCCCCGCCTCCTCGTTTAGTATTAGTTATAGAGACTTAGATGCTTTGCTTGCATTGAAATTTTAAAAACCACATCCGTCTTGTCACTTGTCACTGTACTAGACATCCCGCAGGAAGTTTCCGATTGCATCCCGGCGGGAATCGTTAAATTGAATCGAAGTCAAAGCAAAACTTGAAACTCCAACCAGAATTTGCACTCTTTCAATCTTTTCCGTTTCTTTTTTTTACTCTTGTTCGCTTCGTTCCGGAAGATTGCAACATTTTTACTATTCTACTACCATTCGCCAATCATTCCGTAGCCTTTATGTCCTACTCCAGAAAACGAGGACGAGGACATCACGGTAACTGCGGTACTTTCATCGCGCTCTAACTAGACACCAACATTCCTTATCTTACATAGATTCCTGCAGAAGTATTAGAAAAGTGAAAGCCATAGGAAGAAGGCTCGCTTGTTAAGTTTCAGAACATGTGAATGGTTATTGCTTTCGGCCATCTTGTCATTCGCAATTTGTAGAAAAAATCAGCTCAGAGATATAGTAACAAATAATTTATACCCAGCATCATTTTCAGAAGGTTTTTAATATTTTTGCTAAAAAATTTACTCAAGCAGTGAAAAAATCTTAATTAAAAATGCAAACAAGTATTTTTATGCTCTTTGTGATTTTCGTGCTTTGTTTGCAAACAGTTCCATTACAGAAAAAACGCCATTAGACAATTATACGTTTATCTACAAAAAAAGAACTCAAATATTATTTTAAATTAATTGCTCAAATTTATCACCGCCTATAACAACGGAATGAAAGCGCCCGAAAAAAGCAAATGAAGCAAATAAGATGAGCAAAAAAAAAGTAAATTAGTCGATATTTTATGTCGACACCAAACTGACTACGTCTAGACACACTACCCCGTCAAACTTAATTAACCCAACTTAGTAAACGTGTCATTTATTACTAATTAACAATCATTATTGAATTTTCTACCCTTTGCATAATACAACAAAAATAAACTCAGCCACTTTTGATGCTGAAGATTTCGAAGATTTGAAGCAAAGTGCTTAATTGCGGTTTGCCGTGTTCGTTGCGTAAATTTAATTCCAGGCGCGCCAGAATTCATTATTCATCTACAATATTCTACAATTGTATGCGCTTTGCCAGTGTTGGTGTTGCGAGGGTTAGACAGAAGCAGATACAACCGTAATTCATTAGCGATATGAAAGCCGCTATCATGTGGGTGCACACTAACCCAATCACGCATCATATGCCACCATGTACCACCAGCAGACCACTACATGCGATGCGCAAACGAGCATTTCGATTCGTAAAGGCAAGTTGTTGGTTAGTTAACCAACTTACGCATAAAAGCATCGCGGTGCAATGGACACTAAAATTTACTATGTTCACGGATGTTACCAAAGCAGATGTTGCAATGTTCATGCATGTGTTTATTAAACATATTATTGGTGGCAGCGTCATGCGCGTTCATTAAAATCATATTATTGGTTATGAAACATGCGCTGAGATCATTATTTTAAACAACGTGTGTGAGTACATCAACATCACTTTCATTGGATTCGTTAGGGGATTTAATTAGTGATAGATCGGTTGAAAACTTGTCATTATAGATAATTAACCGCCGCGCGTCTTGGGAAATTTTAATATCCGTAATGAAATTATTAATTAAAATTTTCCATTATTTAAACACTGTAATTATGAATATTTGAACTTTAACTTTTGAATTTTAAGCTGCCGGTGGTTGGTGGGGGAGGTTGTTGAAAATGGTAAGCGACGTGAGGCGTCGCGACGCACTCGAGTTCGGTCAGTTCGCGTCGCGACGTCGCTGCAAACAAACGCGCGGGCGCTCGTCGTGATACGTGTTATCATCGTGCGCTTACACACGTGTCTTAACAACGAACAAATACAATTATTTCATACAACAAAATAATTAACTAAAAATTTATTTGACTATAAAATGTAAATATTAATCTCACTAGAAATATATATTTAATAATATAAATAAATAAAAAGTGAAAATATCAAAATTTTACAGAGGTAAATTTAAACTTTCATAGAAAGTCAAAATATTTCTATTAAAAAACTGAAACTTTGTTGTGAATTAAACTGAACTGAAACTAAACTAAACTCAGCTAAAGTTACAAGTGTAAGTAAACACGTGAGTGCGAATATTATGTGCGAAATTATTTGTGGTTTCGGTTGCTAAAACTTTCAACATTAAGGTAAGTTACAGCAACATTTTCAATACGCAAACAAAGATGATGTAAAGGTGTGAAAAAATCAAAGCAAACATCAAGCAACTTTTAAATATTATAAGTAGTTCTTAAAAGCTTCAAGTCAAATCAAAAAATTATTATAAACAAAATAAATTTATCATATGTTACATACATACGTGTACATGAAACACTAATTAATTGCCACTTAATTTCTTGTTGGCTGCTCTCTGGAGACAATTAAAATAGAGTAAAAGTTTTTACTATAATTTTACTTGTTTCCCTAATGAATTAATTTTAAAATTTAAACGTTCAGGGGAGTACTTAGATGTCTCACTCGCATTTATTGAATAAATTACATTATTTACATCAATTACGTGAATTAATTTAGAATTGAGGTCGCATGTAGTTGAAAACTAAGCACAAACCACAAAAGCACAAGTGTAATTAAATTAATTAAATATTTACATTGTTTGCTATGTTTAATGCCATTTGCGTTACTAATTGTCATTAGTCAGTCATTCAACCACTTACTCCAACATTTTGTATTCGGTAAATAACGTTTCATAGAGGCAATTAATTGTTTAACTATAAATAACATTAAATTACAATTAACCACTCAGTATAAACAATCCCAGTTTGTTATTTTTACTGAAATTATAGATTAAAGCATAATATTATCCGTATAGCAAAAAATACACTATGAAAATTGATTAAAATACGCACTTATGATAATGGAATAAAGTGGCTTAGAACAATTGAAAATGCATTATCCGTAACTTTTGTGTTAGGATTATTTATTTAAGTCTGCGCCATTATTTTTCGATTATCACGCATCAATTTAATGACACACGTATTTCATGAATAATAAATCAGAAAAAAGTGACCTAAATCCAAAGTACTTTTTAAAGTTTTCTGTCACGTGACATAAAATGTGGGATATGTCAGAGGGGATGTGTTAAATATTGGCAGCGGTAACTAGTCCCAAGGTTATTGCTAGTCATTCGGTCAGCTGGCTGCTCTGGTCGCAGTAAATTATTGTTGCGTCGCGATTTAAAAGCATCATAAATCTCATGCGCCATGTCACACCACACCACCACCACTAAAGTGTGGTAAATGTAGAGATCTACATGTATTCCCTACATGAGAAATCATTTGCTGCATGCTCGTTATTAAGTTTTCAAAACATTTTTGTCTAAACCCAAAATTAAAATAATTTAATAAATTAGCAATTCAAATACGCATCTACAAATCTAAAACCAACCCTTAAAAGCTATATAATACTAAAATCCACATTGTATTAAGACTTCTTAAACTTTATTTGCGTCAAAAACTTTTCATTTTGCAGAATTCTTAGAAAACTTCTTCGCTTGTTTTCATTTGTCATTATTTGTCGTTTGTTTTTGAACAATTCCAACAGTTTACATGTAGATTTAGTTGATGCAGTTTATTCGGATTATACAAATCAACTGTTTTTGCAGTTATCGCGCGTTTGTGTACAAACACTGAATGCAATATAGGCACGCATTGTTTCGTATAAATTGTGTTGGTGTGTGGCATGTGGAATATTATGCAAATGCTATGCGGACATTAAAATGATAAACTGAATCCGACGCAGAGCCACGCCAGAGTCACTGGATTGTATTCCAGGAGAATCGCATGGTGTACAAGGCAAAATGGGACCGAATACGTATTCAAATCCAAGGGAAGAGATTTGGGCGAAGACAAAACCTAAATCTAAACGCATTTAGACGGCATTGAATGATAAATAATGTAAAAATACTAACAAGTAGTATAAGCGGATTCTAAACCTAGTATTGCAGCGCCATCTAGTTGCATTTTCCCATGTGGAAGTTTTTTTGATAAAACTTTATGTAAATATGCGGTATAAATATTTGCATTCATATGAAAAAGCAAGATGAAGACATTTGCGTCAAGTCGGTCGACAATGGCGTTACGTGCGCAAACTTTATAAAACGCTAAATGTTTGTTCGGCGTTGTTGGCCACAGCTTCTTCAATAGACTTTTTCATTCTGCGGAGAATGAAAGAATAGAAGACAAAGCGGATGAAAACTCAAAAAACTTAAAAACTCAACGAGTTTTTAATGCACAGCACGAAATATAAGCAAAAAAGTAAACACTTTTAGACACTTCTATATTATATAATATAATAATCGATGAAAAGTGACAAACAAGAAGTCGGGTAAGAAGGGGACCAAAATGCAATTTAAAGTCATTTTGTTAGGATTATAACTTTATGAAGAAAAAAAATTATACAGTGTGTTGAGAGTGATGCTTGTTTTTCAACAAAACTATATCATATCCGACATGAAGATCATTGGATACGGGTAGTTAAATATGCAAAGCAGGTTTCAGGCAACTTGCAGCAAAACGTCCAAAGCTAGATACTAGATACTGGAAGCACAATGTTTATGTCAAAGGTAGATGTCGCACTCACCATTACCTCTACATCCCAACAACCACTGATGTTACCGGCGCTCTGGTTTTGATAGTGTCGAAGCAGATGCTACCATGCATGTAAAATGAAGACTTCAGAGTCTGTTCCGACTGTGCGCATAATAGTATCGAGATCATATCGTGGAGTAAAGTTGCAATTTGCCAAACGACCAGCGACCAACAACCAAACTAGTAACAAGCGGAAAGCGGAAGCATGCAAACTAGAAAGTGGTCGTGGCCGTGGTCGTGATAGCCATGAAATGCGGACAAATAATGGCCGTCAACCCCACGTTCACCGACTATAAATGAATGCATTAGTGCACACATTGCTGAATTCGAATTATATTGAACACCAAATATAAAAGCATGTAATATAAAAACATCAGTATAATATTACCCAATTACAAATACGCATTACATCCGTGTTTATGATATCCGTGTCAGGTGGTGAAAGCTCTATGTTGGCTCATAACATATAAATGTTTTATTGCATCATTCACTATATTATAGACTATAACATTACTTCCCTATTATGATATCATATCATATGATATTATAACATCTCATTTCTAATGTTAAAACAGTAAAAAATACTAATGATTATCTATAATATAAAAATGAATCACAAAATTTGTTAGTAAGCGCATAACTCAAAAACGCCTACAACAATTGAGCCAATTCTTTTTTTAAAATGCTTGTTAAAGTCCAAAGATGGTTTTTACGGTGAGAAAAATTCGAATAAATGCCGGGAAAACCCCAAAGGCAGCCTTTTTCTATAGGATAAAAGTTGCCATTGAGATTCAATCATAGATATAGTTAAATAGTTGAATCCGAGATGGCGCGCAGAAGTGTATCATTAGCAATTATTTCTATAATTAATTTCTTTAAAATAAAATTGCGAATCATATTGATAGAATTGACACATACTATGTCTAGAACAAGAGAGTAAAAACAAATTATATTTTTATTAAACACTACCGGAATGAAGTCGCAGACAAAAGCTAGTTATCTAATAAAATAGCCTATTTAATAAAAAAATATCCACAAATATTTTTTCTTCCGGTTGAAATCGATTGGAACTAAGGAATTGAGTTTGTGTGTAGCTTCGCATGATGTATTGACCTTTTTAAATAATTCAATTCGTTTCTAAAGTCGCATCGATCATTTTTCCGGTTATTTCGTTTACTTTAATTCCAATACACATGCAACCAGCTCGACTATGACAACAAAATGTACTAGCGTAGGTATAAAAAAGCAGAGTAATATCAGGAACATTTTATGTATACGACAGTGTTAAATTACCCCGAGAATAATTAAAAACCATGGCGGCGATATGACCGCTACAGACTAATTTTAGCTGTGTAATATAAATTTTTTAGATTAGATTAGAATTGAGGTTATGTTGATTAATGCCTAGTCATTTGTTATAATTTTTAATGGCAAAGTTTTTACTTTTTTTGTTCGTTTACCTAGAATTTAGTAAATAAATTATAAAATCATTAAAAGTTGTTGTTGACGGAGTTTTTAATCGTTACTTTCTGTCATTAAGTAAAACACTGAAAGCAAACTTTTCGATATGAACTAACTTTGTTAGTTTGTTTTTCTTTGCTTGCTTACTTTAGCTATCTTAGTTTTGCAATATATTTTTTAAGTTTCCTTTATTCGTTAAGTGTGTTTCTTTTTAGTTATCCCCGCTTGATCAATTCGTGGCGCTTGTCCGCAATTTCCCCGGTGCGAACTTTTCCACTTAAGCTCGTTGCCCGCAACCGCGGCGTTGCTTTCTAGCGAATTTCCCGCATTCCCGATGCGTTGCCACTTCGTTACGACGGACCACAATCCAACAAAAAGTAACGTTGCAATGTTACAACGCACGGACGAGTAAATTCATAGACTCATAGAAAATTTTACAAAAAAAGTGCAGCTTGTGCAATATTCTAAAAGAAATGAACTTGTTTCAGTTTGTGTTGGAAATTTAATTTCATTTTATGAGCAAAAAATGCAAAAACCTTAAAAATGCACACCACTTAAAGAAAATTAAAGAAATACATTTAGTTTTGTGAAATAATAATAAAACCAAAACATTTACCCAAAGAAGTGTTAATGGTCCAAAGAATTTTCAAGATTTTCAACCTAAAATGGAGAAGGCTTCTAAAACCTTGTAAAGACGCCTGAAATGTGAAGATGTCATTACCACGAATGATTGTAAGACTAACAAAACCCCTAAAGCCCGCAAACTGCTACCGTTGAGGTAGTTGCACGTAAGAGGTGCTTCACTTTCAGCAAAACCCCCAATAAAGCAAAAGCCGTCTTCTTTTACGTGAGGATAATAACTGCAAGTACCGCAAAAACATAAAACAAAAAGGACTCTCTACCAAAAAACTTTCTAGTTAACACGTTCGTATCTAAGAACAAATTACTTTGAATCTCTTCCAAGATAAATTTAACTTTTAATTAAATTGAGTCACACTTGTTCGAAATGTTTTACATTTTCAGATACACGAGATACGCGTAATTCGAATGCAAATGCAAACAAACAGTGCGAATGAACTCCGCATTCCTTGAGTTAACGAGCACAATGTTTACGGACATCAATAGCTGAAGCAAGCTGATCCAACGTACAGGAATTAAAAGTATCCGGGTGGAATGTAAACAAACACAGGTAGTAGGCTACCAAACTAGCAAACTGGTAATCGAAGTGTGAAATTGTTTCTAAAAATGTTTTTGGAATAAAAACAAACGTGTTTTGAGTATTCAAAAGCTTAAATAGTGAAATCTAAGACTAGATATATATTTTACATAAAAGTAAAATTGTTCCTTATGCTAAAAACTTCAAGAAAGTGTAGAAAAACTCAAAAGAAGTCTTTACTCGAGAAACATCTGAATGAATGACGATATTAAAAAAATATTTGAATTCTTGAAGTCTTGTAATACAAGAAAATCACCCAAATAAGCAAACAAAAGTAAAATTCCTCACTTCAAATGTTAAACGTCTTCGTTCGCTTCTGCTTTTCATCCTTTCGCACATTCTGTACCATTGAGTTGACACAATAAGTCTCCGCTTGTAAATCTTACAACTTTTGTAATTTCTCTGATGTGCTCGTAATTCTCGCATGTCTCGCACGCCTACGCCAACAAGCTACGTTTTGTCTCAATCAAAAAGACAACAATACACAAACCATGCAATTTCTATATCCATACTAGGTGTTTTAATTAATTAACTTGTTCATTTTGTTCCATTAAATTTAGTCTTTCAAGTAGTGTTAAAGCCTTATTTCCAGAGAAGATTCTGAAAGCGACCAAACACTTCTCCAACAAAGTTATAGAACTTGAGACGCGTGTTGCAAACTTCAAGACATTTTGATTAGGAACACATCGAATTACATACCGAGTGTGTTAATAACTCTATTCATAAGTAAAGTAACTTATATCAGCTGGGTTAAGATAAAGTGTGTAACGCGAGAAGTTATGTTGTAAAGTGTAAAGCAAACTAAGAAATTTATACTTGAGTTGACTGATGCCACAAGAGTGGAGCAGCCACGAGCTCATCGAGGGAATTGTCTGGAAGTCGTGTTGTAATGTTGTCAAGTTGTCACCTCACCACCAGTCCTGTCTTGTGTTGTCTTCTCTTCGATGCAAAACTCAAAGGGGCACTTGACCCAATTTATTGCAAGACATCCAAGACATTCAAGACGTCAGATATCTTTACTTGCACCGGTTTAAGACATCGATAATGGTCTCATATTACTTTAGTAAATATATACAGCGTGTTCATGTATAAAAATTACTAGCTTTTGCTTGCGACTTCGTCTCGGCAGTGTTTAATAAAAATGTAATTTGTTTTTACTCTCTTGTTCTAGACATAGTCTGTGTCAATTCTATCAATAAGATTTGCAATTTTATTTTAAAGAAATTAATTATATAAAGAATTGCTAATAATGCACTTCAGCGCGCCATCTCGGATTCAACTATTTAACTATAACTATTATTGAATCTTAATGCCAACTTTTATCCTATAGAAAAAAGCTGTTTATAGGGTTTTCCCGGCAATTATTTGAATTTATCTCGCCGTAAAAACCATCCTTGGACTATAACGAACATTTTAAAAAAGAATTGGCCAAATTGGTCTAGGCGTTGATGAGTTATGCGCATACCAACACATTTTCGATTCATTTTTTATATAATAGATTAGTTTTTTATTTAATGGTATAATAGAATAAAATTAAATTTTCAAAGATTAGAAGCGTGAAGGCGTTATAACGTTTCATTTTAATAATCCGCTGCAACCACACCGCTGGGTAGATATTTCCCAAAGGAATGCACTGCAAGCAGGAACTCGGGACGAAGTGGAGAATGTCGCGCTTTATTCAGTGCAGTGCTACACAACTAACCGCCACTCGCCCCCTCAACGCGCATTAAACTAATAGTAATATTCAAGCACGCATGCCGCAGGAATTCACGCTGTTCACCAACAAGACGACAAAGGAGTTCTTCATCGGATTAAAACGCAATGCAGCGCGACGTTATACTTCCCGCGAATATTCTCCCCTCGGGAGAAGGAATTTCATGCTTTGGGAATTCATAGTTTCGAAAGTAAACATTTTATTTCAAATTCTTTAAGCGTAAAAACTCGTTTTATTGTAAAAGAACGCTTCAAACGCTGTTTAAGCATTCTTGATCGCATAAGAGAAGAGTATCCATGCATTTACCATTAAAACCGCTTTTTCCGCTTCTTTTCTTTAACTTCAACCTTACATTTCTCCACACTCAGCCGCCGCCGCTGGTTTTTACTGCGGACGGTTTAACTTTATGTGCGTCTCCGTTCTTATATCGGTCGTAACGAGCAAATCTAAAATCGCCACAACCCGCAATCCTCAGCAAACGCTGCAATCGTACTGTAGTCTCGAGAAAAATCTCAGAATCATCACAGAAAAAGCGGATATAAAACAGAAAAAAAAATTACACGTACCTAAATCAGTAATGAAAGAAATGGATGAGATGAAAGCAGCAGTTTCTCGTGATGATACTCTTTTCCAAGAAGAAGAAGAAAAAACGCTGAGCGGAAAACAAAACAAAAAGGCAAACAAAAGTCGCAAAAGTAATGAAAAGCATGGGAAAACCCAGAAAGTCCTGCCGAAATAAAAAATACAGCAAAAAAGAAAACATAAGTTAATCAAAGACTAGTAGATAACTGCGATTTAGGACAATAATTAATAATTAATTTTTATACAATAAGATAACTGTTCCAATTTTCGTTTTTTATTATTTGCTTTCCATTTATCTGTCGAGCAATCAATACGCCTTTGTTTACTACCGATCAATCTTTAACCCATACTGCACTTTACTCGAGAAGTCAGAAAGCTTTGACTTTATCAAAGCAATTTACGATAAAATAAATTACAAAAGTGGTACATATGGTACACAAATTACAATAACAAATTACACATAACAATAAAACTTGCGTGTGTAAAAGCAATCCATCATTATTTTAACATAAAAACTTTAATTTTGTATAATTGTACACTAGTGCCATCTATCGTGATTATTTATTAACTTTCTCATAAAACACCGTGTATAATGACCTCTAGTATTATTCTCCTAATGTTACTTAACATTTATTAAAACTTTCCACGACTGACTTGCTAAATATCAAGACGTCGTATCAAGATTTCACTTTTCGCCCTTACCACACATTGTTCTCAACTCGCTGCGCATAACTTAATTAATTTTGAAAACTTTCCGCACGTTTTGTTTATTCGCCGTTGGATTTCCGCTTTCCACAGTTGGATATTAAACATTCAACCACGTATCATATTGAAAAAGTTTACTAACAATCACACGAATGTGAAACCAAAACAAATTGATAACTATACAATGATAGATGGCGTTGTGATTCATTAAATCCGAAATGGATGGAATATAGTTAGCTTAAAAGTAGCTATACAAAGTTAATTGAAGCAGTGTTGTGTATCGGAGTAAACGACGCGCCTCGAAAGCCTAAAAAGCTCTAATGGACGAACGGGGTAATTAATTCCTCGTTTGGCGACGACGTCACGTCCATTAAAACGGACATAGCGAGCGCCGGCACTCGCCGCACGTATAACGAGCTTCAAAGCGCGTTATTTCTACTCAATTGCCAGCCCAAAATGCTAGTCACGACATGGAGATACTTTTTTTATTGCGATTTTTGCATGTTCTGTCGATTTACTTGCCAATGTTTACCAAATCCAATAAAGCTCCGTTTGATTACAAATCCATCAAAGCTTGCACAACGCATTTTCCAATTATTATACATTTTACGTCACCAATTACAATTCCATAACGTATATATTAACTTTTTATTATTTTTTTTTTCTGAAAATTACTGTTTTAATTTATTTCAGCGGCACTTTAATTTAGAGTGGGTTGAAACACGTCGGTATTTTCTAGCACTTGTGTGTGTATTGTGCTATGTTGGGTCTGGCGCGAGTGGATTAAACAATAAAATGCATTTTAATAAAGATTAATTTGCGCTCGAGCACGTTTCATCTTTTTACCGCCGTTCTATGTACATGTAAATGTAATATTCATTAAATATTAAGACATACCGCCACACTTTATATTTATTTCTTTTTTCTAATTTACTTCTCCAACTTTATGCGCTACCGCCCGCAGTTTATAGTGTTTTAATGTCGAATCGCGCGTTATGATATTAAACATGGCGAGTGAAATGTCAGCGACATCACAAGCGAGCAGGAATAAAACAGCGCATTATATTAAAATTTATCAAATGCATGTTGTGTTGTCACGTCAGCGTCGTAAAATTATATTAAACCTAAATATCTTCACTAAACATCAAAATAGGCCGCGTAATAGGGGCAGTTATTTAGTTTTAGTTTAATTATGAAATTGTTAAGAATGTAATGTCGGTGAAATCGTAATTGCATAGCGTAACTAATGGTATAATACGCGTAGGGAGCTGTTTTTATTTAAATTTACGAGTAAATTTAAGGTTGATTTTTATGCGCACATAAAACGACACATTACTCTTTTCCGTGTGGGAATGAGCCAATGTTGCCACATCACGGAGTGTTTTTCTAAATTTCCTCTCGTTTGCATTTTTTCCCTGTTGTTTTGTGATGTGTTTGGCGTGGAGCATTCAAAGTGCTCGTAATTCGATCGTTATGTAAAATTGGTTTGCATTTGTTATTACCCTGGTGATATTTGGCATCGCTTTCGACAAATCACGCCAAATTCATTCAGTTTAATCTGAATTACTTCACATTTATCAATTTAAATCTTGTTAAAAACAATGTTTGGCTAAGAAAATACTATATTTTATACACAGCAAAAATATAGTTGATATTTAGGTCAAAATTCACCCATTGAATGTGATAAATATGTCAATATTTTCAATTCAAAATATTTGGCACTGAATATAAATTTTTTACCGTTTCTTTCATCAAAACATTAAAATTTACATGATAAATCACACTTTTGGCAAATGTTATGTTTGGCACTTGAACATGTGTCCAAATAACAAATATTTTCACCAAGTGTTCCAATTGGCTGCAATTAGAACGCGCAAATTGCAAACGTTAAGTGAAATATGATACTTTGCATAATTTACGCACATAATTACATCCTGGTTATATAATAAACTATTTTACTACAACTGATGTAGTTTAATTTTGAGCAACGAAGTAATAAAATGATTGATGATCAAATGTGGACAAGGACCATAATCACAACGATGATTATCGTGATTGTCGCGTAATAATCGACGCCGAAAATAATTAATGAACGCTCTATGCAAGAGGTTTGCGTCAATATTTCAAATAAATTAATTAACAACCCTCCGGACGTTGGCAAACTTGAAACACATGCGGAAAATAAATGAAAACGTTGATGAAATATGAATTGCACTCGATAACACTTCAAAATAATTGTATTTATTGCTACAACTTCCAAGCGCTTTAAAATTAAATACCTACAAACTTTCCTGGGATGTAATTAATCAAATTTCGTGTTAAACATAAGAAATTAACCTGATTACAACTTTCAGTTATCAAAGTAAAGTAATTTTTCCGTCGTAGTCGTTATATCTTAAACCTAATCAGCGTTATTATTTTTTTCTTTTCGGTCTCCTTGTAGCAGGTTTTTCATCATTTTATTTTTGAGAGATTGTAGGTGCTGTGCGCACCGTGTCGCCAATTCTTATTATCGCAAAGAATTCAATTACGTTAAACGCACGACGTCGACGACTAGAAGGAAAAACCTTGAAATTCGTGCAAATCGTGGGAATCCACGCGCGTATTACGAAAATCTCACCGAAAGCCGAAAAGCGACGGCGGGGAAAATACGAGTATCACGAAATATAAGAACATGAGAAGCAATGAGTAACGGAAGTACGTAATGCGAACGCAAAGGAAAACCTGAGAAAAACGGGATAAGACCAGAAAAACCTTAACAAACCCAGCTAAACCAAAATCCACCAAATCTCAACACAAATAAATTTCAAAATATAAAAGTGTACAAAATTAAAATAATAAAATAAAATATATATAAAGGTTTACTTTTGTTTGGTTTTCCTTTCAGTAAAATTTTCCAGTTGAACGGTTAAAGTCAAATGTTAAACTGAAAATATCCTGTGATTTATGACCAAAAGTAAAGGTACACGCAGAGCAAAGTAAACCGGATGTAAAATATTAGACTGTAAATTTGAGGCATTCACAAATTTTTTAATAAATTTAAATATTTAAAACGCTCGGTATAAACATTACCATCGGAAATATTTCGAAGTATTAAGGAAGGACCAGTCGGCAAAGAAAAACCTGGATAAGAAAGGTATTATTTCACGTTGGATTTAAATCCGATTTCAAAATTGAATGTGAAATGGAAGAAGCGACGAAATAAAAAAAATCGTCAAATATCGTAAACGAGAGACATTCGATATCAATCATTTTTATTCCAAATCAGAAAAACGCGTGAAAATGATGATAAGTTTATAATATTTGACTTAAAATTAACTTCATATAATTATTCTATTTATTTCAAGGTTCAATTACGAATTAAATTCCAACACTTTGCAATTTCGTACAATTTCGTTGGCGAAATCTTGAGTTTCCCATTTATTCGCTAAATATAAATCCTTTTGATGTGCGCTTGTTATTTCGTTATTTGCACGGCTCGTCAGTGCAATTTCAGTGAACGTAAACGTAAATTCTAACGCAAAATTCAACAAAGTTGAAAATTTTGGTTTTATGTTTATTTTAAATTATACATTTTACGTCAAAATATTACCAATTATTTTGTAATTTATTACCGAAAATATTAAGTATTAGCTTTTGCCCGCGACTTCGTCCCGGTAGGGTTTAATAAAAATGTAATTCGTTTTTACTCTCTTGATCTAGACATAGTATGTGCCAATTCAATCAATAAGATTCGCCATTTTATTATAAAGAAATTAATTATATAAAGAATTGCTAATAATGCACTTCAGCGCGCCATCTCGGATTCAACTATTTAACTATAACTATGATTGAATCTCAATGCTAACTTTTATCCTACCGAAAAGGACTGTCTTTAGGGTTTTCCCGGTAATTATTCGAATTTGTCTCGCCGTAAAAACCATCCTTGGACTATAACAAACATTTAAAAAACAAGAATTGGTCAAATTGGTCCAGGCGTTGTTGAGTTATACGCTTACCAACAGATTTTGCGATTCATTTGTGTATTATACATATTAATTTTTATACAAAATACTGAGTTATTTTTAGTTTTACTGTTTAATTTCGTGATTGTTCATAATCATGATAATATTGTTTAGCTTGTGACGGTCATGATGTTCATGATAGCAATGGTTCGCGTGCTGAATAGATTTCGGCGATTTCCACGCAGAGATACGCGTTAAATTGTGGCAAAGAGCAAAAAGCCGAACAATCGATGTTCACGCACGATCGCCTTCAATGGCGGCGGCCGACGGCTATCACAAAACTGTACAAAACCAATCCAAACGGAAAATCATCAAAAATCGATGCAAAAAACAGCAAACAAAGCAAATTTTTATTTATGTTGCTACATATTCACTTTTCGATTTGAATTTTTATTGCCGCTTTAAATCTGTAGTGTTGAATGCGCCTACCACTAACAGGAAGTCAAATTAAATACATTTTAATTTCCCCATGCGGGTTTATTTACCAAAACAGATTGTTTACAAAACTAAATTGGAATAAATATTTCGGTGTATATCTTGTGTCGAAAACAAATGTTGTAATATAACTATTATGCAAATACTTTATCATAACATTAGTTCTGCTAGTGTTTCTGTCGTGTTTTTATTTTTTTAGTATTTCATGAATTCATCTCCCTAGAGCTTTTCATACATTTTCGAAGTTCGTGTACCTACTCCGAAACATATATGTTGGCACATCGCATGTGTTACTACCCGGCATGCTCGCATTAAATGTGCTCACGAAACTGAATGTTTTATAACTATAGTCGCACCGTATCTACAAATGTATCATTTTTATTTCTATCTCATTTTTTTCTTTTTCTCTTCTTTTTCTTCTTGTACTCGTATTCTTCCAGTATATACTCGTATACTGCGGGTATTATTGTAGTCTTAACTATGTGTCATGTTCTCATGTGTACTTTGTATGTATATAGCTACTTTCCATGTACTTTACGAAGAGTTTACTAATGTGCAATTGTGCAAATGGTTTGTTTGCTCGCGCACACTCATATTCACACTCGTAACCATATTCAGCAGACAGTTAACATAAGATAAGTGTTAATATATTGCATATTTTATATCAAGTATCACAAAAAGTGATTTTTCAGTAAATTTTCACCCTTAAAACTGAAAATTAAAAAATAAAAGTTTTGAACTTTTTTTGTTAAAACTTTATTTCGTGTATATCTGTTATTTGTGCGCGAATGGCTTATCGATTGATTGATCACACTCGATTTTTCATTATTACGTTTTCTGCTTTTACTAAACTCTCCTCTTGCATTTATCTACATTTGTTACAAATACGTGCCACACTCACACCTATAAAGCACACTGCGCACAGTAGATAAATGGAAAATCAACCGAAAGCCCCGAAGGAAAAACACCCACATCAGGCGCAACGAGCGTCACAACAAACAGCTACCTGAATAAATACACTGTGACGTAGGTACTTTCTGTACATTAGATACAACACTATCATTACACTGGTCATTTCGAACTATTTTCAGGCGTAGTTTTCGTTTACAAACGTTATTGATAACGTCACAAAAAATAACGCACAAAAAACTATTAACATGTACGCGTAAGTGCGGAGATATAGACAAAACACAAAAAACATGAACCGAGACAGAAGCCAAACAGAAAATTGAACAAACAACATTACAAATGATATTTTATTCCATTGTTGTATTTTTCAATTTCGAGCGTTTCGATTTTCTTTCTAGACAATATTTCAATTCGGACTTTTGATTTCTGTGTTCTATTTACAACGGAAAAAATAGTAATACTACATCTATAATATAAAAATGAATCGCAAAATCTGTTGGTAAGCGTATAACTCAACAACGCATAGACCAATTTGGCCAATTCTTTTTTTAAATGTTCGTTAAAGTACAAGGATGGTTTTTACGGCGAGAAAAATTCGAATAATTTCCGGGAAAACCTTAAAGACAGCCCTTTTCTATAGGAAAAAAGTTGGCATTAAGATTCAATCATAGTTATAGCTAAATAGTTGAATCCGAGATGGCGCGCTGAAGTGCATTATTAGCAATTCTTTATATAATTAATTTCTTTAAAATAAAATTGCAAATCTTATTGATAGAATTGACACATACTATGTCTAGAACAAAAGAGTAAAAACAAATTACATTTTTATTAAACACTACCGGGCCAAAGTCGCGGGGAAAAAACCAGTACTATATAAAACATAAATTATTCAGTCCAGTGAATTCATTCAAAACTACAATAGATTCATTTAAAGAATTGAAAGGGTTAGAAAAAGCGATAAAATCTTCAAATTAAAGTGGAAAAAGATGTTTTGCATTTTCTGAATGAATTTTTCTCCCTAACTCTTTCCGTTCTTCTGTATATTTTATTTTTTCAACACTCTCCCAATGGATTTTATTCGTTCCTTTTTGCATTACAAAAACGACTCTTCTATAGATGATTTTACATTATACCACATCGTATATTGAAATATTCCAACACATGGGAACTATCACTGCTTTCCATGGACAATTTACCGTACAGTCAAAAAAACCAAAAATCACGATCTGAATGAACGAAACGAGGCGAACGCACTGTAACCCGGCGCACGAATGAAGTGAATAAACTGTACCGACGGAATTTTCCACGTTTTTCCACGAATTCCCATGATTTCAACATTCGACACTCCGCACATGACTATATTAAACATTAAATCTACACACGAAAAAATCTACTCGACGGAATGAAAGATTTCCACCAAGTAAAAAATTTGATGCAAAACTTCAACTTTTAGTTGAGTTCAATTTCAATTTCAAGTATACTACGAGTATTGAATGATAAAAAATGGTACTTGGGTGCAGATTCTGTATTCAACTGCAGATTTTCATCGCGGATAATTTCAGCAATTGAGTCGTAAACCCAGGAGAGCAGGACGAAAAAAATAAAACGGAAAATTTTATTTCGTTGAGTGCTCACAGCAGTGACAATTGAAGACAATGTATGTTGAATACATTCTAGTGGTAATAAAAAGTAACTACTACAAAATCCTAACAAAAAAAGAGAAGAGAAATTACTTATTAAATGCAAATTATTAGTTTAAAAGTTTCCGCACAAAGTTTTCAACCATTAAGTAAATTAAACTCGTTGAAATACTTGAATGATTTTAATTTAATTTTCTGCATCCTTTCAAATACTTTCGATGCATTCAGATATAATTTCAGCGGGCGGAGAGAATCATTTTTTACAAGTCTAGAACAATTTGTTTTAATTGAAACCTTCTAACTAATATTTCATCGAATGGTAGTAATCCATCTAATTCGAACGAAATAGAAGAATTCGTTTTCTGCTCAACTAGTACTTGATTTTTTTGTTTTGTGCTAGATTGTGAATCGTAGATGTGAGATTGATTGATAGGCGCGATTGATATACGACTTCAGAGATATAATCATGGTCTGAGAAGTAAAAACCATCGTCTAAATCTAGTGTCTAGACTAGAATCAAATACATTCATTTATTTTTATAGTTTCTGCATGAATAAAACATCAAAAGCGTTAGAAATTGATTCAAATCATTGAAATTTGTTTTGCTCACAAATTGTTTTAAAATTCGGGCGGATATCGAGTGTAATAACAAATTGATTGTTATTACAGTTGGATAGTGGGTAGTTATATTCATTACGTAGTATCGAATTGTGTTTTACGTATTTTATGAAACGTATTGGCGCAATCGACGTTTCGATATCGAGCTTCCCGGCTGATTGTTGAATAATTGAACACGCGGCCAGTTCATGACACTTCGTATCGAAATAACGGAAATATACACTCACACTGGACCATGTACTATAAAATTGAAATAACTATTTTCAGGAATTCGATTAATAAAAATCGTTTCATTACAACTATCCATTACAGAAAAAAAATTTAAAATTTAAAGCTGTATTGTGCCGGAAATAATTTTTTCCCTTTTTTTGTTTTACGAGTGGAACACTAAAAATAGTCAATAGAAAAATCATCCATCAAACTGTCAATTCCGTGCGCTTTCTATCAAATACACGTTTGAATTAGAATCGTATTTACTAAGAGTCAGCAAACGTTGCAAGTCAGTTCGGTATAATTAAATTTTCGAATAACTAACGCATCTAATCTGTTGTTTCTAGCTTACTTGATTGTAATATGTATAATATAATAGGAAATAATTAATATTTAATTTTTGCTTGATATTGATTAGTGTAAATGATTGAAGAGGAATAATTAATTTGCTTTGTGTCGTGATGTGTTGCAGGTCGCACGCTGGGGGGCCCGAATCCGGAGCCAGAGTACGCCCGGAGCCGCGCCCGGTCCACCGACGGCCCGCAGCGACCGCCGCCACCATCGGCGGCGCGGCCACGAGCCAACACCGCCGCCGCCGCCGGTGCCGCTACTCCGCGCCCCCTCTTCGACGGATATGTGCACGCCGGTATACCGATCATGTAAATCCTCCTTTGCACCTTAATCTGTACATGCCAGCACACTCACACCACACACGCCACTCACACATACTCCATCTAGTGTAAAGTAGCTCATAAGTAGGCAACACATTCTACACTTAAATTATATTATTATAAAAAGTAATAATAACTAAAAGGGTAGTGATAAAATTACTAATAGAGGCAATAATGAGATGATTTAGAAGACGATTAAGGATAGTAAAAGCCGATAAAGGACAATAAAGGACAATGGGCGCAATAATACGCCAGTGTTAATCCCTTTACGAGTAATGCGCACAAACAGAATTATGCCGGTCGGCTTACTGGTGTCAATGCCAGCATGTCACCAATGTCAACACTTTCAAGCGAAAAATCGCAAATCACAAGCGAATAATACAAATATGAAAGAAGTAAGTTAATCCTGCGGGTTTGAAATTCAATTATTATATTTCTCAGCGTTTATAAGACTTCAGTTTATGTAAGTATAATAATTTTATCAATTCCACAACATTATATCACAATAAAAAAATAAATAATAAAAATTTTAATGAAACGTGAGTAAAAAACAATTTTTTATTTTATTTTTTAAATAAAAATTTAAAAGTGTAAAAGTGAAATTAATAAAATAACCGGAAAGTAACAAATCAATAAGTCGCTATGCAATGATGTGGCGGTGAATAATACATTATTACACGTACTTTTACTCGTCCTGTTTATGCCGCCGCCGGTCGACGAACGTAGGAGCGTTGAGACGGCGCGCAACGACACACTTCGATCATAAATAATTAAACGTTCCGCGAAACGACGCAACGAACCGTAGAACAAAGTTGCAATTCAGCCGGCGCCTCCACCAACGTTTGCCAATTGTCAGCGCAGAGTACACACAACGCTCATAACTGAATAAATTTAGAACTGTGATGGTCGATTTCCCGCGTAAACTTTTAGAAAGTCAATAAATTTATACAAATAAATATCATGTTTCTGAATCTCTATTAATTATAATAATAAATAGTGCGGTTAAAAAATAAAAAATCAAGATACACTAAACAAAATGAGAGCAACTAAAACAAATGATGAAAAGTGTGCCATTCATTTTCGTTATTTTTCGTTATTTGTCTAGTTCTTTTTTATCCCACAAGCCTCGAGCGTGCGGGCATGCGAACGTTTTCTTTTCCTTTCAAGAAGAGCTAAAAAAACTTAACCCTCTGAAGAACCGCAGCATCTCCCATCAGATTCCTACTAGAAAGGTAGTGGAACGAAATGATGGAAAGTGGAATAAAGTGCTTTTTTAGTATGAGGCTAAATTTGCGTGATAGCGCTACAGAACGGCCTTGGAACATGGAAGTAATGAAGTACTTACCACTTACTTTACCGCAGTGCATAAGACTAAGTAAATAGTGGTTTACAAAATCAAATTTTCACAAAATAAAATTCTAAAAGCACAAAAATAATACCTTTATTTCCCGAACTACCAAACCACAAGTATATGTAATAATTTATTACCAATTTCCGATTTCCGGCTACAGCCGAACGATAGCAATCGATCTTTAGTTTCCGAAATGGTGGAGGCGCCGGTCAAAAAGTTCATTTTAGTCCCTCTCTTGTTCTATCCTATTATAATCTTACACCTACGAGTAGATGATAGTAGGTATCTATTTTTTATGTTGTGCGTGATCGTCCTAAATAAAAAGCGTATCTTAAGCCTACTCAGAAAAAAATATGAGTAGGGCGCTCCGCACGTCAGACACATTCATGGAACCACGTTCCTTTCTTGCGGTTATCCGTCTCATCCTTGTAGCGAGCTATCTTCAAAGCAAGTTCAAAGTTGAGTGATAAATATGTTTGAATATCAAGATAATATATTGCAGGCACAATATCCGGGAAGAAATATTGACAGCTTAATAAAAGATAATAAATATTCCTTAATATCGCAATAAATTTATTACTTTGCAGTAATTCTAAAAAGGTTTCCGAAAGATATCAAATTTTAATATCATGGATATTTATTTTGACAGGTATATTGAGATTTATTTCGGTGGAAAATAAATCGAAAATGCTATAGGTATGAAGGAACTATGTTTTGTTAGTGAAATCTTGATCGTACATTGTCCTTCGGATATAATTAAAGTTAATAACGAGCGAGCGCTGGTGTTAATAGGACAACTTTGTAATTTCATTACGATAACTAACATGAGAAATTAGTTTGTAATTGTGTTTAAGACACAAGAAGATAAGTGCAAGTAAAATAGGAAATTGTTTAGCAATTTATTTATTTTTTGAAATTAGTGATTGTTTAATGCACTAAACTTATAATTAACTAGGTTTTGCCCGCGACTTCGTCCCGGTAGTGTTTAATAAAAATGTAATTCGTTTTTACTCTCTTATTCTAAACTTAGTATGTGCCATTTCTATCAATAAGCGTCGCAATTTTATTTGAAAGAAATTAATTATATAAAGAATTGCTAATAATGCACTTCAGCGCGCCATCTCGGATTCAACTATTTAACTATAACTATGATTGAATCTCAATACCAACTTTTATCCCATAGAAAAAGTCTGTCTTTAGGGGTTTCTCGGCAATTATTCGAATTTTTCGTGCCGTAAAAACCAGCCTTAGACTTTAACGAACATTTAAAAAAAGAATTGGCCAAATTGGTCCAGGCGTTGTTGAGTTATGCGTTTACCAACAGATTTTGCAATTTATTTTTATATTATAGATTATTTTCTGATTTTTTTTCTTTGAATTTATCATTTTTATTATATAAAACTTGGAAAAAAATCGATAAAAATTTAATTTAAATATAATTAGCGGCTCTCGTGTTAGGATATGATGAAAAGTTTGCTGAAAAGTAAAAGTAGCTTTACTTCATTAGCATACTTTGCTTGTTATCAACGTCCTTTCAACTCTTTTCACTGCTTTCCAACTCTTGAACCCCTTTAAAAATGTTTCACCAATTATTATTCCTCAGACACTTTCTAACTTTCAAAAAATGATAAATCTATTTACTGCATAATTAATAAATGTTGATTTGTCACGTTCCGCTGGCACTTCATTCCTGAACTTTTTAATCAAATCCTTAGAACATTAGATAACAGATTTAATTATCAAGAATAAAGCTGACTTATTCTCACTTCTATGCTTTACGTTAATTATTTTCGCTTTTCATGAAATATTTCTGGACTTTTGTATGAAAGAAAAAATAAAGATTATGAAAGCCATTCCTGATTGTCGCGTCCTTCGTGCGTCGCGTGTCTTTTGCGCCTCTCGTGACTGGCGTGCCTGTCGCAATTTGTTTAGTCTCTCAAATACCCAAAAATCACTAAAAACAGAAAGCTAGAGTTGTGAAAAATACGAGCGACGATGTTCACTCCGCACATTCTTCAGACTTTTCACACTGATGACTGTCTTTTTATACGCCTTTTTTCTTTTCATCTGTTTCGTCATTTTACATTTTTCTTATCTTATTTATCCTGTTCAGAACTTGATTTTTTCTTGGACTCGAGGCTAAGAAGTCAGAAATGAGTGCCTCGGCTTTAGTAGCTTGTTCAGTATCATTAGTCTGCGCTGATTTGATAAGAAAGTAACTCGAAGAAGATGAAAGCAGAATACAAAACGTAAAAATAAAACAACACAGCGCAAACTAACCTTGTTAAAAGTACAGCGTCTTTAAAATATTCCCAACATTTTTACGCGCGTGTTTCTAACTCGCCTAATTCGTATGTTTACCAACTCGTAAAAAGTTTAATTTATGCGCGAAACTTTAAATCTCACCTGAGAGGATTTAACGTGTCTGATTTCATGGATGTGAAATAATCGTCAAGGAAAATAAAGAGTCCGCCAGGCGGAAACGTCACCGGAAACGGAAGAGTGCGCCATTGTCGCATCGCGTCACCGTAGCACGCGGTCGATGTCAACGTCGCGGTTTGCGGATGTATAATTCCGGCGCGCGCCCGAAGAATTACGTTGAATTATGCACCGCGTCGCAGAATGGGCCAAAAACAGGACGAAGCGGGGTGTGAGATAGAATGCGCCAGGACGACGTCCACATCAACTATTCTACGCTTGACGCATTTTCTCCGCGTTTGCAGTAAAATATTAAAACGGGGCTCGTGAATAAAATAAAATAAAAAAATCTAAAAAAAAAACAGTTAATAAAAATTGTTTTTGGCACTATTCTTATCCATCGTATAAATAACATATGATTTTATTGCAATGCGCACTGCGTAATATTTTTTCCAGATATCAAATTTAATAAAACCTAATAAAATTCGACACGTTGTGAATCGCATAAAACGCAAGCAGACAAATCGAATATAAGCCAATAAAAAAGGTTATGCGTGCGTGTCTTCGACCCTCAAACAAAAAGCAAGCAAGCAAAAGAAAAAAAGGTGTAAATTCAAAGAATTGTGTGCGTTGTGCATTGAACCAAAAAGTGTGAATTGTGCGTCAACACTTTTACCCTTAACTCAAAAAACAACCTCTATGCTAAGGGTTGCCTTTATCTGCATCCCTCATCCGATATATGGCATCCTGATCACGTCAAACATTACAATAAAGATAAAAGTTACCCAAAGTCTAAAAAAAGCATATCAAATGAGATACACACACACGTAGAATTATTTTTTCTTCAATAAAAAGATTTAAAATTAACCCTAATCATTAAATAATGTAATTTTTTTTATTTTTGCATTTCTGTGACCTTGTTTTGACCTCTGTGAATTGTGTAAGTTATATTGGGCAATATTGGCCTAAAATCTTTCACTCATTGAATCATTGGATTACATCGTGGTGTTGTTTGTTTGTTTCAGAGTGGGAGGTGGGCCACGGCGGCTCCTCCACCGGCATGGAGGTGGAAGTCCGTGAGGAGATCCTGCCCGCGGACTCCACCGCACTACTGGCCAACAATACATCGCATGCGATGTCCGGTAAGCTCCTGACAGCCCCACCCTAACCACAATCCTAGGTACTTTGGTAAACAGCTTGACAGTAAACCAATAAGTACCAATAGAGACTAACAACAATCAAACAACAAATTGTATTCTATAAAACATTTCCTACACTTTTATAGCTCTAAACATGCTGAGGAAACAAAAACACAAAAATAAAACAATGATTGCGCACCGGTCTAGAATATCAAGTTCAAAACTCTGCTGAAGTGTATAAATGTTTACGATGTCCTCGAGGAAAGCCTGCAGATTCTGCAGTTTTTCGAATTGCAACACTTTTCCGTCTGCACTTCCGCATTTCCTGTTTGCACAACTCAATCATAGCTATATTATATTTCCCGTTGCAGTTTTTAGTAGGTATTCTTTTGAATTCAACTACACAATACTGCAATATGACATCCAATCAATTGTTGTCTAAATTTAAACTTACAAATATTTATTGGTAGAATGAACAGGAAGAGTGTGACACAAGTACATCTTATCTTTTTCTTCATCCGAAATTTTACTCGAGCGAAAAATATAAGAACAACCAGGATGCTATCTGCTATCGTAAGGCAATGGGAGGCAATCACAATCTAGGTCAACGGGACGCCTTCACAAGTCTTCCACTTCCTGCATCTGCTATGCTCCATCTTATTTCCACCTTGATATAACACATCCTTCCTAGATCACTCTATTACTCCTTCTGTGCGCTTGTTCTTCTTTGTCGTACTGATCCTGCGCCATACACTCGTATTTTATGGCTCTTTTACCGTCGCACGATGAATTGCCTTGCATTTATACAGAGTGTTTTATTTTATTTTAATTTCCGTATATTTTAATACAAATAATGTAAAATACTAAAAATAAAATTTAAACACATTGTATATTCATGTGTATAAGTCTCATTTGCGCTTTTCTGGACGTGCTGATAAATTTTAACTTTGAACTTTCAACAACTGCATCTTGAGATATTGCAGTCGCTTGCAGTTTTCTTTATATTGAGAATTTTCACGCTCAACAAATTGGATTGGCGTGACTTATCAAGCATCATCTTAATTGCGTCGGCATTTACTCAACCGGATTTATTTCGAGATACTGTATATTATTATTTGATTTCAATTATAGCGATTACAATGTGAACAATGCACAATAGTAGATATGAAAGGTTTTCGCTACAAATTGAATCCTGAGATTACGAAAACTTCAACAAAGTCTAAGACATGTTCGAGAACCTGCTGGAACATTCTATGACGAGTTTTACAATTGTCCAAGTCTCATCTCGCGGAAACATGGATAATTTGCTGGAAGCCGAAAGCAAAGTTTACTTTTGATGGATAGAACGAGAAATGCACGAAGACTCGTCGACGAGGATGCAGTTTGTCCCGAAACTATCCAAAGGAACATCGTCAATTCCAAGAAAAGAAAAGAATTGCAAACACCAACGTAATTGAAACAGAACAATTTAAATTACGACAGCGTTAAACTGTTCGTAAACTTACAAAAGCACCACTTATACAGACTGAAAACATTAACATTAACTGATAAGAATAACTACTTTACTACCTAACTTTACATTATTTTAATTTTTATAGTTATGACTTTTAGTTCCGGTTTTTATTTCCGCTTCACGTTTATTACCTATACCTACAATGTTTGTTGTTGTGAAATTATTCGCTTGGTGACATTCATCGTCCGAATTAGACAACACATCACCCCTTGCTGCGTCCGCCATTCATGATCGTGAATTTACTTCCGGCCATCCTGTCCCGTCCCGTCGGCGTCCGAAAGCGGTGGATGATTAACGAACCGCGCCGGCTCGCTGGCAAATTGGAATTAAAATCCCGCACGATCCTAACTCACACCACCACCATCACAACCCTATTCTATCCAGTTGAACTGGAGAAGGGTGGTGGATGGTGGGTAAGCAGTGGACGGTTAAAACTCGTTATTGGATTTCGGCTTTCCGTTTTCTCTGTCTAAAATCTACATTGTGTTAATGCAATTTTCCATTAAAAAATAAAAAAAACAAAAAATTAACTAAAAATGCCAGCAATATTTCTTCCTAAATTCATATAAATTCCAGTAGGGAATTTTTAACTCTATGAATATTTTTTTACACACTGTATATCAGCTAGCAGAAAATAAGCTGTCATAGCTTTAATTACACACGAAATTGAAGATGGCGATGGTGATGATGACAACGTGGTCGGTCACTTATCATCACAACCTAACAAACACATTCCGACTGCACTAAATTAGACGATTTAGATAATATAAATCTCAGTGTTTGTTTCCACTTTCCATTCCATTGTTTATTTCGTCCGGCCGTAATTGTAACCCGAGATTAAATCGAATTGCACGCGAATTGTTTACTCTTATCCGGCGGGTCCCCTCGTTGACCATTCAATTCCAAATACGACCCGATTTAGATTTTCACTTTTAATACGAAAATTAACATTCTCATCACGTTTCCATGGATAAAATTTCCAGCAATCTAAACCTATTCAAACTTGACCCTTTGTTAATTTGAAAAATAAAAGAATATATGTTATTTTTGTAATTTTTTGTATTTCCAGATGGGCCAGTGGTGATTGTGCGTGCCGAAGAGGTGTTGCTCGTGGTCCTGGTATTAATCCTGTGGGTCGCCGCCATTGCGCTCTTCATCAATCGTTGGGGCAAGATTCGAATGCTGGAGCCGTATCAACCAAAGTTCCAGAGCCAAAACCATCGACCGTCCTGTCCACTAGCGCCGTTATCACCGCCTCATATCACTCCTCAGGTAATTATTACGTTTTAAATTCAGGAATACTTGAAAAAATAAATTTAAGAAATTAAATTCAAGTACATTTAATTATTTAAAGTAGTAGGTATTTATTACTCTGAAAATATCCTGCACCCTTGAGGATTATTTTTAAAACCGGTATTTTTATTTTTATTCTCTGCGGCGTCGATTGGTCACGATTTTACCTATCGATTTCTCGATTAAACAAATGTAGTAAGAAGTTTATGTCCTGGTTGGGAGTGACCACAACACAATTATGAGCACGCCGGCACCACGTCGATATTTTTAATTTATGTAAATTCGTGTCTGCGGAGCGTTTAAATATTGAGCCGCTTGGCTGTTTCCTAGACACGTGTCGTCGATTTAATGGATTAGGGTTGAAAAAACGTCATGATGCCATATTTAACGCAAGGTTTTTAGAATATTATTAAAAAATAAACACAAACCTGATTACGAGTATTTAACGTGTTTCATGCATTCAAAATCCTATTCACTTTAATCATTCATCTTTCTAGAAACTTACTCTGCATTCACGCACACGTAGACCCGACTTTTGTGGCTTTAAACTTTGTTGATGGTCGTAATTTGCTTGATTATAGTCTCCTGAGTTGCTTTGACTCTGCTCTGTTCAACTTTCCAGCCTCGCAATCTGCAAAATAGGCAAACACTCCGTAAACCGCTTGACCTCACCGCCGCGTCACCGAGAAATTACACCGCCAATTGTCGGAAGTTGCGCAAACAACTCGGTGCACTGAGCGAGAGATAAACGCGTTTTAATTTCGCTCCGGGGACGTGCTGCGACGTGCAAATTAACTTTTCACAATGCTAGGGAGACAAACAAAACAATAACAACCACGCCATCTAACGGCCATAAATATAACTTCGAGTAGTGCAGAGAGAGTTGAATCGAGTTTAAAACGCTTTTCAAATAATTCTAATCACGTTCTCAACTTTGTTTCAGCAGAGGATGTCCTTCTCGAAATACAACGTGAATTGCTTCGGTGATTATTCCGGACTACCGTCGCCGAACTCAATGCGCCGCCCGCGACTCAATTCCGTCTTCGTGGGCAGTTCAACAATGGCGTTCATGAATCCACCGCGACGCGTCAAGAGCGCCATCGATATTCAACACCTTGTACTATCATCAGATCGTACGCCTGCCTACCGCTCCATGCTGCCGATGATCAGCTATCGTGAGCGTAAGCCCTCCATCACCGTCGACCGCCCGTATTGCCACTCGTCCACCATCTCAACCGCCTCCAAGCATCACCATCGCCCATCACTGGCATCCGATCGGCCTCTACTGTCGCACTATCAACAATTTCGCACGCGGCGATCATCGTGCGCCGTTGATACGCGCCATCGGAACTTTATCAGTTTCGACCAACCGAGGCGCAAAGCGTCCATGGCTATCGAGCGGCCATCTTGCAGTTATCAAGGCCCGATGATCAGCTTCGAATCTTCCACACCAGGCGGCAGCATTGATCATCCCAGCGTGGTAGTCAACCGCCCGAAATACAGTCGTAGCTTTGAACAACCAACAGATTTCAAAACACTACCGCCCCCTAGAATGGCGGCAAGTTTAGATGTCAATGCAGCAAGTTTTGATCGACGTACATCTATCCCCGAAGAAGATGTCGAAGTAGAAGCTATCGAAAGCGCTGAGATGAGTGAGATGACCAGTGCGCTTGCGCAGAAGAATCAAGAGATTCGTAAAAGTTCATCTGTCATTGTAATGTTCGACGAGGCTGACGTCACCGCCAATGCGCCGCTGCTCGAACGACTGAAAAGCTCCGACGTGTGATAATTACTGACGGCTTTTGTTTTCCCCCGCCATTTTGTCCAACATATAGTAACAAGTTCATATCGAAAACGAGTATATATCACCTAACCTAACATTTTTCACGATATGAGAAACAGGTAAAATTATCACACTACTTTATCACGATTTCAAGATGGCGCGTGTGAAGTAGTGTACACGATTTTGTATACACAATAACAACAACAAATGTTTATAATAGATATAAATATAATCTTGATGATTTCTCCATTAGAAACAAGGTTTGCGTCGTGAATCATCCACTTTTATATCACTGATACACTTAGAGGTTAACTGTTGATGATTCAATGGCAATTCGGCGAACCTTTCGATTGCAACGGTGCTTTATATGTAAATAATCGTCGTGAAATATGAATAACATTAGTTCTTGTTTTACATTCAGAGTTTATTACAGAGTAATAGATGGCGTAAGTGGTGCGTCTTGATTGTAGTTAACATAACATAACCTAACGTATCAACCATTTAAAACTTGTTATGTTAAATTAAGAGTATATATCACTTCGTATCACATCGAAACCACTACACTTAAATTACAGGGCCATATTGAATAAATTCTCAAATTTAAACATAAAAATTTTCACTTTGATTATTGTTAGATTTACAGAGCTCGTTAATATTTTCAAAGTAAGTGTGATTTTACTATTATTTTACTATTTTGTATTGCTCATATTTATGCAATGTAGGCAACCCAAATAACACATTAGCACAGCGTATACTAGTGAATTTAATATTTTACGTTCACATTTCACTAAAAATAACAAAATAGGTTTTTTAAAACCAGAAGTGTTGTTTGGTGTATGATATGTTGCCTATAGTCTAGATTTTTTTATTTAATTTTATGAATAGATAGAATATTATGTTCCGCAAATTCCATCCGAGTCGTACAACAAAAAACATAAAACGAAACTAACATATACATAACCATTACTAACCAACAAGCCAACTTCTCCTATAAACAAATATCTAAAACTATGAATAATACCTACGCATATATAAACCTAACCTAAACAAGCAAATACTATATATTTCGAGTTAGATCCTAGCAGATGAGATAATTTTTTACTCGTAACTCTTACAACTAAACCTATAACTCAATAAAAATAAATAATAACTTGTAGAGTGTTGAAAAGTTGAAACTTGTGAAACAATTATATGAATATCTTGAAAAACAAATAACAATATCTATATATGTACTACACTACATATGAAAAATTATAGTATTGTGATATATTTATAAAACTCCATTAATACAGGCAGTTTTAATGATTAACAATAAATTATTATTGTCAATAATTAACACCCTGGGCATACAATTACCAAATACCAATTACCAACTTGTATAGGACCAAAACAAAACTTTACTAAATATTAATAAACATATTACTAACAAATTAATAATAAAAATAAGAAATATTCTAGAAAAAAATGTTTGATGATTTGAATTTTATTAATATACAGTTTGTTTATTGTAAAATTAATGTAAAACATTGTATGTACGATGAAAAGCTTTAAATTGCTTTAAATTTAAATAAATGTTTTCCTATTATACATATAGTATATTAAGTAACAAGTGGGCAAACGGGGACTTTACTCACGAGATTGATTAATCGAGTGTTTAATAACGTTTAGCCACGAGGTGCTTACGCAATTTTTGCTACTTCCACTCTTGTTACACGTTACGGTTTTTGTATTTCAACTATTCAATTTTAAATCATCGAAATTTGCTCGCACACTTATACAAACTCCGATGCGAGCAGCAGCAGCGCCTGCTTTGACGTATTTCACTGACGTCGCATGGCATTTCATACCGCCTTGAGCTGCTCCGTAGTCAAATGCGCAGGCTCTTGCTCCGTTCCGTGCATAATACAAGTACATAATGAATATTATGTACGGCGTGGCCGTCCGTATATTAAGTACCACTTTTTGTGTCTAAAAACCGTGGAAAAACTGGCGCTTTATAGGTGGAAGTAGAAAAAAAATCTTATACACACCCTCGATTCGTAATTCGTAATATTGCACTGTGCTGCGCTTGTAATTATATGCATTGAATCATTAACCCAGCCATTTCCCATCTCGCTGGCTATCCAATCAAATAATTCCATTACACTGACTAGCGGATAACTACCGGCTTATACGTTATTACCCTGTAATCTATGGTTCATCCAGATCAAGGCAACCAACATCGCAAAGTCCATAAAGTTTACTCACGCCTACTTACACCGAGATGGCGCTACTCGCAAATTAAAGGTTATTAACAGCATAGTGCATTGAGCAATAAAGCGGTGACAGTCAAAGCTCCTGCTAATAGTTGAACGAAGCATTGTCCACCGCATTGACGATCCAATCAAATAATTCCATTACGGAATATTACGGTTTACAGTTCAGTTGAAGTGAATCCGTTCAAACGACGGCGCGACGCAAGCACAAGAACCGAAAGTAAAACAGTGAAAAATTGAAAGTAAATTTAAAAGTAAATTTAAAAGTAAACATTTTGTTCAAATACAATATTTGTTTTAATACAATTAGTGTTTAAGCATTTAACGTTGTTACTAAATCATTATTTATCAATTAATTTTTTTACAATTTAATTAATGTGATTTTACGAAATTTTTATTATTTCTACCGGAGGTAAGTAAAAATAACGATAATTAATCAATAATAAATGGTTTATTGGCGCAGTTAATTAATTTAAACAAGATAGCTGATACGTTTGATGAGACCCGATCTGACTCAGTGTCTCTGTGACTTTGTGACTTTGTTACCATGTGCCCTGCCGTGTAATGAGAGTTCAATGCGTTGAACCCTCGCGACCCCTGCACGACAATTATAATTGAATCACATGCACAAGTAGTTCACATGTTCAATCAATGTTCTCTCCTTATAAATATGACTCAATACGTTTTCTTTCTTTAGCAAGTGTCTAGTATTCATAATATTTACTGAAAAACACATAATTTATATTTTATTAGCTGTTACTGTTTCGTGCAGGTATATGAATCAATTTTGCGTTTAAACAAGTCAAATTTTATGTAAACTCAAAAAACTGACAAAAATATGGGTCAAAACTTACATACAATGGCACCACTTTAATCATACCACTAAAATAGGCATGTGATGAATAAACATGTAGCAAGAACAAGTAAATTTTTACTTATTCAATGCACAAGTTAATTTTTTTGACGTATATGTTAATTTCGGCATGTAAAAAACATATTAACATAGTTTTTGGCTGTATATATACAAAATTATGCAGTGACGAAAGAAGATAACGCAAATTATCTCAGATATTAAAAGAAAATTACATGCTTAACCTAAAATACGCCGTATTTAACACCCAGCGCCCTCTATACACAAACTATTACTATATAAATGCAACGCCTGTCAACTTTCGAATGAATATTCATTATTTTTGCTTTGTTTTTAATTTTATTGAATATCACACCATTACAGTGTTATTTAATGCTAATCACCAAATTAATATTAGTCATTGAATTGACTTATTGACCCTGTTGCACTTATATAGTCAACATACTCTCACTTTTTCTTTCACACAGAAACTCACCAAGTAACTGCATTGACTCGAATGACTCACAACCATTCTTCATCTTCGTGATTCACAGCCCAGTATTAAGATAGAATTAAACACAGTGAAAGAATTACAATTCTAACTTTTGCGTTCGTTTCGTGTTCAAACACTTGTGACCGTTAGCTGAAACGTGCAAGGTTCTTGCATTTCACGCATTGCACACCAAATGCTCTTCGCTGATTGGCTGAAGAATCGGGCGCGCCGATCACACCACTTCGTTACGGCAATCGGCATGCAGCGTTTTTTGAACGCACGCACGCTGTGTCTGTCGACGGTTTGTCGAACACACGCGAGCGTTGGCGAAGTAAAAAAAGTAAATGTGTACACACAACGCAACATCAACAGTGCTCGTATTCACCACCAGTGTTTAACATCAACACTGTTCAGGTAAACGGTTGCGATAAAAATAACCCGAAATATTCGTGAATCAAATCAAATTCAAATTGCGCATGCGCAGCATAGTATGCGCAATGTGAATAGCAGTGAACAAGAAGTAAGAGAAATGTTAAAAAGTATGTGCGTGTATATTATCAGAAAAAATATTCGAAAAAATGTAATTAGCATGTTTGAATGCGATAAACAAATACTTTAGATATTCACACGCTACGTCAAGCTAAATAAAACAATAACAAAACGCGTTTCAAGCAGTGTTGTTATTCGTCAGTCGAAATCGAACGATCGCGGACGAAAAAAACTCAAACTAAAATAGAAAATGTAAAACTAAATTACAGTGCGCTCTGTGACTTCAAACATAATTTAAAGATTTTAATTCAGTGCAACTTAAGTCATTTGACTTATACTTTAAGTAAGTAAAATTTATTTTAATTTTAATTTAAAAATGAGTTTAAATTCTAATAAAACTTCGCCGGTTGCGAACCGTTGTTGAGCTTGTGCGGATTTGAGACAGCAAACCAGCAGGCGAGCTATATTAGTCAACAAATTCCTGCATACCGGTTGGCGTGGCTACGATGGCTGTGTTTGCAGTCTCGCAGACGAAAACGAATCACGGTCAGTCTCAGACGTGCGAAACGTGCTTGCGCTGTCAAAAATTCGCGCGCGATAATTAATTTACCACGTGGTTTGCGTATTTTACACAATTTTAATAATGTTGACTTCTAAACAGCCTAGAATGTCTTCATAATAATTTTAAATTGTTGTAGTGTTTGTGCTATATATTTTTAAAACTATTTTATGTGATAACTAGTTATTAGTATGCATATGGCGCACATGTGATAACGGTTATTTTGTGTTTGCATTCAAAAAGCGATAAAAACACTTCGACAACGGATTTTTTGTAAGTAAATACCATAATACGTAAAATATTATATATATTAGATTACTCGTAACAATATAATATGTATTATATTAATATTAAAATGTTTTTTAAGTTTTTTTAGTTAGGAATATATTTATTTCAAACTGCGTCATTAGAATAACTCGTTTTTACTTTTTTATTGATTTGATTTATTGATTTGATGATGACAGTATTATTTCAGAGGGAAATATTAAATATTTGTTTGTTTAATATATTTAACTTTGATTTATCGTGAATTTTATTGATTTTACTCATAATTTTAAAAATAAAGTAAACTTATGGTACGATTTCCATAAAATATTTTACTACTGAATGACTATGAAATAATAAACTCAAAAACGGCGTCGGATATAAACAATTTACGTTAGTAATAAAAAGCAAAAATTCAAACATTGAATAGATATATTCGAAAGTTAAAAATAGCTTCGTCCTGTTTTCGGAAAATATTCCATTGTTATCACTAATGGCTGTGATAGATAGTGTTGTGATATGTAACGTGTGCGTTTTTAAACGTGCATTTTCAACTGTAAATGTATGCTGTAAACAATTTAATTGAAGAACTAAGAATAGAGGTCGTTAATCATTAGCAATAGATGCGCACAATATTTCTACTACTACTATTATTATATTACGTATGTGTAGGATGTAGTATGTAATGTTGTGTTGACATGTTTTGTTAGTGTGAGTGGAAGTGCAATTTCTACTTATTTAAATTCATGACATCTACGATCAACGATCTATGACCACCATCATGTCAATGCCGAATGCATTCATACTCTGAGTGAATAACGTCTTACATTTTTAGATTATGTCAAAGTATCAAGGTTTAAGTTGCAAAAAAATATAATGGTTTAATAATTAGGAGGAAATCGTGAATTTATTTACGTAATATGATCATTAATTTTTTATATAAAAAATTAGTTTTTTAAAAAGAGTTCAAAGTTTCAGAGTAAATTAATCGCAACCTCTATAATATAAAAATGAATCCCAAAATCTGTTGGTAAGCGCAAAACTCAAAAACGCCTAAATCAATTTGGCCAATTCTTTTTTAAAATGTTCGTTTAAGTCCAAGGATGGTTTTTACGGCTAGAAAAATTCGAATAATTACCGGGAAAACCCCAAAGACAGTATTTTTCTATAGGATAAAAGTTGACATTGAAATTCAATCATAGATATAGTTAAATAGTTGAATCCGAGATGGCGCGCTGAACTGCATTATTAGCTATTCTTTATATAATTAATTTCTTTAAAATAAAATTGCGAATCTTATTGATAGAATTGACACATACTATGTGTAGAACAAGAGGGTAACAATGAATTACATTTTTATTAAACACTACCAGGTACGAAGTCGCGGACTAAAGCTAGTTTTAAATCATTTTTATCCAAATCATTATTAGGTATTTGTATTTATAATTAGTGCTTTATCAAATTTATTAATTTAATATTATTAGCGTATTTAGAGATTGATGCACCTAGATTGAATGATTTATTAGTTCGTTAAACATACATAAATCTAATATGATTTAACAACCTATAGGAGTTAGAAATGTGTCATAAAATCATCGAATTACAATCATTTAATAATCTACCTCGTTAAATTTGATGCAACTGCAGAATGCAACTGTAATTTCACTATTAATAAAGAAAATTATTGGCTAAAGTATTAGAGTTCAAGTGAATAATAAAATCGAATTATTAATCATGATAATAGTTAATAATTGTAGGAATAACACCGATCATCAATAATCGGCATCATTAGCTTATCATTCAGTAATCAGTACTATTAATGAGATTATAATATGATGTGATGGTCATTAATTATGATAACAAAGAACAAAATAACACAACATGCAAAATAAACGATATCAATAGATATAAAATGATAGTTATGTATTTTAAAAAATTATTTGAATAATATTTTATCGTAAAAATATTTTCTATAATATTTTCTATAATATTTTATTTTTGGAATTATGATAAGATGTGGTCTGCGTCATCATAGTTTCATGTTTCATATTATAAACAATTCGGAGTAATGAGTGACGATAGGATGACTGATGGTTCTTATTACTTGTCAGTTATCTCGTGCATTTGGCGGAGATGACGAATGGAAACGGTCAATATTGCAGTCAGTCGGTGATGATCTGCTTTAGTGCGAAGTGCGAACTTCATAATAGTCATTATTGTATTAATAAATAATTGTGTCAACTGGATATTCACCATTCAGTAATAAAGAGTCACATTGGAAAGTGTATTCTTACAAAAATAAATAAATATATAAATATATTGAAAATTTAAATGAACAGATAAATTGATACGATTTTCTAAGTTTTTATTTTGTGCAATAAAAAAACGATAATTCAACATTCAGTAGTGAAAATTCACGTTAGAAGGTGTGTATTTACCAAAAATAATTAAATTTATAATATAAAAATGAATAGCAAAATCTGTTGGAAAGCGCATAACTCAACAACGCCAAGACCAATTAGGCCGATTCTTTTTTTGAAATGTTTGTTGAAGTCCAAGGATGGTTTTTACGGCGAGAAAAATTCAAATAATTGCCGGGAAAACCCTAAAGACAGCCCTTTTCTATAGGATAAAAGTTGGCATTGAGATTAAATCATAGTTATAGTTAATAGTTGAATCCGAGATGGCGCGTTGAAGTGTATTATTAGTAATTCTTTATATAATTAATTTCTTTGAAATAAAATTGCGAATCTTATTGATAGAATTGACACATAGGTACTATGTCTAGAACATGAGAATAAAAACGAATTACGTCGCGGGCAAATGCTAGTATATAAATATATTGTAACTTTAAATAACTTGATAACTAGATACGGTTATCGTAGTTTTTAATTTAATTTATTTCGTGTTATAAAAGAACTAAAATCAATATTTGCACTATGATAGCGATTGAGCAATCCAATAAACAAATAATCAGGACTCACGGTTTTGTAATTTCAGGACACAGCGAAGATAACTTCACGCATGTAAACATATCGAAATAAGTTAGATAAATGTTTTAGTTTCCCTCTTGAGGCGAGTATTTCTTTAATATACGAGAATATTAGTTCACCGGCATAACTCACTTAGTTAACACGTTAATATTAAAGTGAATTGAATAAAATATTAGTTTATCGAGGTGAGTAGTTTATTAAAAACATATTAATAATTTTATAACTAATAAAATCAAATTAGGAATGTTAAACGTCGTGAAAATTTAAATCTTTAATACAATTCTAGATATTTATAAACATATGCTGCTATTTAAAGCGTGACATAATTGTATCACGTTTCCGTCCACTCTTCCACTCTCATTTTCACATTCTATTTTAAGTAAACAATGCTAAGTAAAGAGGTTTATCAATAATTTTATTGTATGTAGTTAGTTAGATTTGTAATAATGTAGTATTGTAGAGATAGTACAGTAGTATTTTTAATTGTACTAAGTACTAAGTAGACATTGTAGTAATCTACGCACGCATAGATTTGTTTATGCTGGTTGTGCCGGTTTGTTTACTCTGAAAAAAAGTGCCTGAACTCAGTCTCGAAGGTCTCACAAGTCGCGACGCGACGCCGGCACGTTGCATGTCTAATTATAATCGTGTACGCACGTGCCTAGTACTTAACAAATATTTTCAAAATATTTACGAATGATTACAATCAGTTTTATAAAAAAAAACGAAAAAAAAATATTTTTTTGATTTTTACTTGTAAATAAACTAACTAGTTATATAATCTACTCAACCAATGAGTACTTATTTAGTACAGAATTTAATTCTGAATATATTTCCGAAAGATTTTTTGTTGTATTTTTTTTCGTTTTCGAGTAATTAACAAAAAACCAGCGAAAAACAAAGTTACCCAATACGTGTTATTGACGTCTCGGTCAAGACTTCTCTTCACACTCAGGTTGTATAGATGTGACCTTCAAACCTGTTTACTATTACAATTATTTTATATTTCCGTAATTATCATATTCAGTATAATTATTCCGAATTGCCACCTACATTTTACAACATTCTCACAAGTCACAAGAAACGTGCTTCCATAAATTACTGTAAGTAGCGTAACTTACACAAGTTTAACTGCGCAGTTTAATGAGTAATGAGTTGTTATTACAAGTGAACAAACATTAATTGGAAGTACTCAAACTACTTCAGTTTGAAATTTGATTACACCCAAAGTCTGTAAAATGCAACCTGCAGTATATCACGTTATGCAACTACTACGTCGTGGTATGTGTACTGATAAAGCAGATTAAAGATTATTTAATTTTAATTTTGAATATAAAGTTGGTTTTTCAAAAACTAGATTCGATGCGTTTATTTGTTTTGGTGTTGTATTATAGGCAACCCAATATACACCAAACTACTACTACTAGTATACTAATAAAGCGCGTGTTTACAAAATGATATTAATTTTTATATTTTTAGTTTTTAGATTATCGTAAACCATGGTATGTCCACATATGAAAAAACCAAAGCTGCAATACATAATCTACCCTGGCATTTTCTTCCTGTTGAGTGGAATTACGTTGATGTGCCTCTGCTCGAGTTTATACACACACGTTTTGAACTCATCGCTTGGTTTCTCACCGGATTCCGCCTATTTCAAAGCATGGCGGCGAACACAAACACCACCCTACATGGAAATATACCTCTTCAACTGGACCAATCCGGAAGACGGACACAACGAAAATATCAAGCCGCGATTTACTGAGATCGGGCCGTTTAAATTCAAAGAGTACAAAGAAAAATTTAACATAACTTTCAACGCCAATAACACCATCAGTTTTCGTCAGAAAAAAGTATGGTACTTTGATGAGGAAGCGTCATGTTGTTCGTTGGATGTAAACGTTACCACATTAAATGCTGTTTTAGTCGTGAGTATATTATACAAAATGTAAATGATAGATTATATTTGAGGTTATGTTATTTGAATGTTTTAGACCTTGTCACACAAAGCAAAGGGTTATAGCATGGTATTGAAAATGGGTCTTAGTTTTGGTCTGAGAGCAATGTCACCCAATCTGCACGTGACGAAAACAGCGAGGGAGTTGTTATTTGAAGGTTACGTTGATAATCTGTTGGCTACTCTTAAAAATACGGGCATGGCGAGTTTACCAGATAAATTTGGGTTTTTCCATGGTGTAAGTGTTTGTAATCAAGTTTAAATTATTTATAACTAGCTTTTGCCAGCGACTTCGTCCCGGTAGTGTTTAAAAAATGTAGTTCGTTTGTACTTTCTTGTTATAAACATAGTATGTGTCAATTCTATCAATAAGATTCGCAAGTTTATTTTAAAGAAATTAATTATATAAAGAATTGCTAATAATGCACTTCAGCGCGCCATCTCGGATTCAACTATTTAACTATAACTATGATTGAATCTCAGTGCCAACTTTTATCCTATAGAAAAGGGCTGCCTTTAGGGTTTTCCTGGCAATTATTCGAATTTGTCTCGCCATAAAAACCATCCTTGAACTTTAACAATCATTAAAAAAAAGAATTGGCCAAATTGGTCTAGGCGTTGTTAAGTTATGTGCTTACCAACAGATTTTGCGATTCATTTTATATTATAGAATTAAGAGCGAAATTATCATAGCTTGTGTCCACTCCTACTCGATTGAGAGTGTTGATTTCCGCCGTCAGAGGAATGTTGTCTTTGTTGACGTCCGGATTCTCTTCATTATCTAATGGCTACGGAATAATTTCAACTAAAATAAATCTAGGCAATGTTTTAGTTACTACCTGAATGTGATTAGCTTTGATAATACCGTCCGCATTGCGTAGATTTTGGTAATCGGCGTTGAGTCCCTTAATCTCGACCATTAAACACATAGAGAGCTGGACGAGGAGCAAAAGTCGCACGCCGATTTTCACCGATTTCAACGACAACGCATCGTCGTTGGGTGGAGCCATCGGGGTTCGACTTCGACCGCTTTGTTATCATGAATGTTGACTATTGAAAGTGGTGTGTTTGCATTGCGAGCAATTTATACTATTACGCTGGACACAATGCTCCGCATGGTGGAAAAAGCCATTATTAAGCACCTACGTAGCGCAATCAATTGCGTACAACAAAGCCCGACAAAGAAACACAAGGAAATCAGGGCCAATAAAGGAAATGAAAAACCGTACAAATTAAATACGACTCTTAGCAGAGATAACAAATGAAAATAGCAATCGTAATTGAAAAGGCGACAGAGGACAAAGCGAACAAAACAAGACGCTGCGAACAAAAGAATTATGTCTTCGAGAACATGTAGAATGTTCCAAAACAAAATTCCAGACAAATCTTGCTTGTTAGACGATTGCACGAAAATCACATACATTTATTTTTATTATTTTTGTTCATTGATTTGAAATAATAATAATGATGAGAAAAATAATTTCAGGAATTTCTGAGTCTAATCGTAAAACTCTGCAATAATGTATCGCAGATAAATATAAATTTGCAGCCGGTAATATATTGCAGCGTTCGAAAACGAAATTGTGCTAATAAATATTGCAAAACGTGTTCGCATCGCTATTCGTTTTCTAGCGCTTTGCATGAAGCTCAGAAACTCATATACGTAACGTATCGGAAAAATACATAAAAGCACATTTATAACGATGGTAAGAAACAAAACGAACAGGAACGGCACAGTGCCACGTTTGTTAATAAAACATTGATTTATACAATGTGCTGGCGCTGTTTTTATTCGCAAATAAAATATATTTTCTATTTCACTTTTAATATGTCAGTTTTAGGGTTTTGGGACACAAAAGTGGAATTTTTAAACATAGACGGCCAAAGTGATTAAAGTACTTTAGTCATGGGTTTTAGTCATGGGGTGGAGCTTATGCATTTATAGCCAAACATTTCCTGGTAGTATGCGAGCGAATTTTAAAGATTTAAAATACCAAAGTTGAAAAAAAAAATTTCAAACGAAGAAATTGAGTAGAAGTAGAAAAAATAGCGTAAGCATCACGTGGCTAAACGTTATTAAACACTCGATTCATTAAACGCTTACCACGCTCGTGACAAAAGCTCTCGTTTAGCCACTTGATACTTAATAAACTATTTACTTTTCAATATTTGAAAAAACGTTTTTTTATTATTTATTTTATTTTTATTAGGTGGCACGTAGTAACGTAACCTAAAATATCGATCATTATCGTTGGATTTAGATTTCGTCCTCACGTTTCCAACCATGGTACTCTTCCTTCTTAATACTTCGTTTTTAGTTTCTCAGAGTTGTGCACCCTTATATGCCGCATATAGCCGAAGGTATCCGAACGTTTCGTACGTTTTCCACCTCCTTGTTATTCCCTTCTTTGTCGTCGTGACTACGTCCTCAGTATAGCTCCAGCAGGCCTGCGAGGAAAGTACTTACGCAGTTTCGGTGGCGACACGTTCGCCGAGCGTTCGTGCTCGTCCCTTCAAAAGTGATGCATAAAACTCTAATGCATTTTCAACAATTATACTATTTTTTGATCTACAGAAAAACATCTTAAAACTTGTCATGATTTACGATTAAAAATTGATTTATAGAATTTCTTGTGTATTTATATGCTTTTTGTATTTGCTGCTCTTTGTCGCTGGCTTGTTTGAATAAGAGAAATCCAATCGTCCGGCACAATCCTAAGCAAACATTTTTATAATAATGCTAATTCTCCTCGTTTCGCCAGTTGCTGCTTTCATGTTTGCGTGCTTCAGCTGGCGCTTTCAAGCTTTGCCGAGGTGAGCTTTGAATCTGCTCTAATCGTGCGCGTTTAGGTGAAGGTGAAATAAATGTTTGCGCGCCTGAAAGGTGAAAAAATATCGTGCAAAACGAAAGCTATGCAAATAATAGAGCCTAATGTAAAAAAAAACAACTTTCACATCCACAAGAAAAATTATTTTTTAAACGTGCTCTGGATAAATATTTATTTAATACACTTTAACCAGTAATTAAACTTTGAAATTGACGGTCGTTTAAAGTAAAAGTTTAAATTAAACTCAACGCGGTTTTTCTGTGTTATTTTTTCAACTTTTCAGCACGTTTTAAATCACTTTAACCCGTCGGACGAAGTTTTGCGCTTGCGATTGTGCGGAAGCGTCGACACGTTTCGGCATTCAACTTCTATTTATGCCTTTCTAGCATTTCAGCTCGAGTGGCGCTACATGCTCGGATGCAACCTGCCGCGCCACGTCCACCACTTACGCCCGGCGATCATTAATTACATCCTAATTTGTGCGCCTCTTGCCATCCATTACATTCCATTTGGCTCTTCGTCACTCTCCACGCGCCGCATCGGCACTCAACATTCGTACATCCGGCGGTTTTTAAAAAATCATTTTCGCACCCACACGCGATGCAAAAGTTTCAACAACTTCAACAGCTCTAGCGGTATCTAAATGTTTTAGCATTTTTCATGCGCTGCTGTCATCTTGCGGCGCATAAAACTTTGAGTGTTGAGTGTTACAAATGATATTTACGGATTTACGGCTTTATTTCTTGTGAATTTATTATGAATGATGACAAATTTAAGACATTTTTCTATATTTTATCAACTAATGATTTTTTTGTTTTGTTTTTCTTGGTATCTTGGTGTAGTTGTTTGTGGATTTTCAATTAAAGAACAAAATGAAACGAAAACAGTCGTGGATAGATAAGTATATTGTTGCGTATTGGGCGTGGGTGTATGTGCTGTGGTTTTGCGGAATCGACTAGAATCCGCTCTTTTTAAGTGGGATCTTGGATGATCCGTATCTGGATTGAAGAAAATCGATGCCCAGAGCTTGGCGCGCTTCCTATCGCGACATTATCTCGTGTAATTTTCGCCTCGTTAATACCCCGCATCACAAAATGCTTATTTATTTTATTTAAAAAGTATTTTGTACCAAAAAAACTAATATACCGTAACATATGTTTGTCATGTATTCACGAAAAGGGTCCGATAACGAGGGTTTCCACTCCATCGTCCTGGATGACAGATATTTCTAACAATTTTGCAAACCGGGCAAAAGGATGCGGATCTAATGGCACAAATACTCCTACGACGATTTAATCGTGCGGAAATCACACTTCGGCTGTCACTTTAATGATGTTGCTCTCGATATGAAATAAAATCATGATTTCAACTGCATTTTACTGGATTCATAAATGATAGATTATATTTGAGAATTTATATATATTTATTTAGATATTTTAGACCTTATCACAAAGCAAAGATTTATATAGTATTGAAATGAGTCTTAGATTTTTAGTCTGCAGGCAGTATCACCCAATCTACACATGGCAAAGAAACAGCAGGGTCTATTATTTTAGAGTTACGTTGATAATCTAGTAGCTACTCTGCAAAATACTGGGCACTTGGCAGATTTACCAGACAAATTTGGATTTCTTCCGTAGGTATGTAAGTAATACATGAAATTAAGTTCAAATTATTATTTATAACTTCAAGCTTTTTGCCAACTGACTTCGTCCCAGTAATTATTTTAATAAAAGAAATGCTAATTCATTTTACTTTTCTTGTTATAAACATAGTATGTGTCAATTCTATCAATAAGATTCACAAATTTATTTTAAAGAAATTAATTATATAATGAATTGCTAATAATGCACTTTATCGCGCCATCTCGGATTCAACTATTTAACTATAACTATGATTGAATCTCAGTGCCAACTTTTATCCTATAGAAATGGGCTGTCTTTAGGGTTTTCCTGGCAATTATTCGAATTTTTCTCGCCGTAAAAACCATCCATACACTTTAACAATCATTAAAAAAAAGAATTGGCCAAATTGGTCTAGACGTTGTTAAGTTATGTGCTTACCAACAGATTTTGCGATTCATTTTTATATTATAGACTAGCGACTTTGCCCGTATACTTTTTAGAAATTTTTGGAGTGAATATTTTTTGAAATCTTTGATTTTATAGTTTTCATTACAGACAATTTCTCGTAGGTTAAAAATTTTCAATCTGTTCTCCTCTACCTCTTGTAGTTTTTCGAGATATCGAAATTTATCCGAAAATATAGGAAATGTTAACCTCTCTATCAATTTTCATTTGCAATAAACAAACAAACTCACTTCTTAATTATAATTTATATACAGTAGAGTCCGTTTATAATGACATCGAAGGGAACTGACGTCATAATAAGCGGACATCATACAAAGCGATTTGTGAAATGATAAAAAATTTTATATGAAAACCAAACTTCTTGTGTAATTACGTCATAATAACCGGTTGGTCAATATAGGCGGAGTCATACTAAACGGATTCTACTGTATAAAGAAAAAAAAATGTATTATTAAATAATTGTATTATAGAAAAATGATACATCACGTGACGGTTACTACAATATGGATACGCATCCAAGTGCTAAGGGTCTCATTCGTAAATGGAACCATGAGACAGACACTACTTATTTTGAAGGTGCATGTAGTAAGGTACATGGCACTACAGCTGAGATGTATCCGCCGGACGTGATCAAACCTCAGTTGCTTTCTTCTCTGGCGATATGTGTCGACAACTTAAGTTGGATTACGATAGAGATGAATCATTTTATGGATTAGGCACCTATCGCTTTATAGCTAACACAAGTTTGCTTGATAATGGTAATTTAAACCATATTAATCTGAATTTTTAAATGGTATTTATGTTTGATGTATTCCTAGGAACTTTAATCCCAGAAAATAGTTGCTATTGTAATGGCAAGTGTATGCCATCCGGGGTGATGAATATCTCTGCGTGCCGTGAAGGAAGTCCTACTTTTATTAGTATGCCGCATTTTCTAAATGCTGATCCTGTTTATCTGGATGCTGTCGAAGGGCTTAGTCCTGATCCTGATAAACATCAACTGTATCAGTTGGTTGAGCCAGTAAGATTATTATTTACAAGATAATTTATGAGATATATAAGTTGTTAAATATTACAGAATACTGGTTTGGTTGTTGAAGCAGCCATTAGAATTCAGATGAATTTTCACTTAAAACCCATCGCTATGATGCCGTAAGTAACATAACCTCGTTTGAGAGCAACAATTTTATTTTAACGTATTATTTTAGGATTATTAATGATGTACCAAATGTAATGTTCCCAATTTTATGGTTCCAAACACAAGCGAAAGGTACACCGGAAGTTGCGTCGAAATTATCACTTCTTCTCAATTTACCCGCCATTTTACAAGGAATTGCGTACACTGTGATAGTAATAAGCGTACTCATGATCCTCGTCGGGTTGTATCTGAAACGTAAAGAGGCAACACCCATCCTACCCGAAATACATCAATCTGAAGCTGTGCCATTGAAAAAGTCAGATTTTGACAGCGGCACGACCAAATCAAGGTTATAATTACCAAAACTTAAAGTACAGCCATCCAAACCTAGAAAAGAATTTAAAATTTACCGCTTAAGTTGCATATTAATAGGTTAGGAACCTAAAAGAACTGATTGCGTAGTCGTTTTTAATTTTCGTGCCAATTCCTAGGTTATATTCGTTACCAAAATATGTTTTCATGACTTAAGTGAGTTCGTTAAACTACATAACTGTAAAATATTAAGTTTGCTAGCGAATTTTTATTTTGTTATGTACATGAGAAAACTAGTCAATGTTGTAGTTAAAAATGACCTACACTACGTAAATCAACCAACTAATAGTTTAATGTTATTATTACAAGTTAGTATTAAACTCGATTAAAAGTCATCTAAACCAAAAACTACATAAATCACATTTTAAATTGTTATACAGTACTAATTTGTATATCACTTAGTGTAAAAGTGAGGTTAAATTCAATTTAGTAGAAATGTCTTGAATAGTAATAATTGCCATTGGTTCCTAAGTGTTTTTTTTGTAGAAAAATAAAAGAAAAGAAAAACTAATCAAAGAATGTAATATTAATGTAATAATATTTAAAAGAAAATTGCATTTGATGTGATATTATATTTCTATGGCATTTGTTTTGTGTAACACATTAGAAGTTATGAAAAGTAAAATTTATTCATAGTAAAATAGTCAAAATATAACAAACGTGTTATTGTCGTTTAATATAATTGTGAATCAGGCATCATGAAAAAGATTTACTGTTACATTTTGTAATATTTCAAAATATTTAATAAAGTTTTGATATAAACACGAATTACGTTAATAAATACGCTATAATTAACTGATATGTGAATTAAATTCAGTCGAAATCAAAATAATGTCGGCAAACGTTTATTTTACAAAGGTTGAAGTTTTATACATTCAAATCACAGCAAATAAAATATGCATTTATGAATATTATTTGTATTAAACATGTTTGTGCATCGAGCGTGTCAATGACACGTGATATTATACAAATATTTAATATAAAAATGAATCGCAAAATGTGTTGGTAAGCGCATAACTCAACAACACCAAGGCCTATTTGGCCAATTCTTTTTTTAAAATGTTTGTTAAAGTCCAAGGATGGTTTTTTCGGCGAGAAAAATTCGAATAATTGCGGGGAAAACCCTAAATGCTGCTTTTTTCTACCGGATAAAAATTGGCATTGAGATTTAATCATAGTTATAGTTAAATAGTTGAATCCGAGATGGCGCGCTGAAGTGCATTATTTGCAATTCTTTATATAATTAATTTCTTTAAAATAAAATTGCTAATCTTATTGATAGAATTGACACATATTATGCCTAAAACAAGAGAGTAAAAACGAATTGCATTTTTAATAAACACTGCGAAATCGCGGGCAAAAACTAGTGTTTAATAAACTTATATATCTATTAAAATGTCTGGAGTATAACCTAACATATAAATTTAAGTTTTAGTTGTTGATCTGCACAAATCCTAGTTTCGTATTTTTGGTTTCTTTCAATATTTTATCATTATTTGTCATTTTTCTCTGAGACATAATAATGCAACGAATAAATAATGCATTGCTTCACGCTGTGTTATTGTATTTGCACACAATCACCTCGTCAAGTGTGAAAATAAAAATATTTCCAGCCGGTTGTCACAGTTGTCGCCATCTCAAAACGAGAAAAAGACGGTTAAGACTCTGTCTAGACTTTTAAATAATGATCGACTAACAATACCTCAACCACAAGAACTAAAAATAATCGAGTCAAGCATTAAAATTAAAACGTCGAAGTATAAATTGCAATGTCACACACCCAATTTGAGGAGGCGTTTTATCGCGTGCACTTCACAAAAGATGCAAATTTTACCTGTGCGTGACGTCAGCAAGTTCAATAATCTTAATGTTTATCGCTTTTATTTTCACAAATCTGCTAATTTTATGGTGATATTTTGATTTCTTGCTTTTATTCGTGTAGTTTATGCATTGAGACATAAAACCGCGATAAAAAATGTTTGCAGGCAATAAAAACTTCTATTTATGATCAAAATTAAGCAAATTAACTTATATTAAGATATAAATTCCTATATTTTTTAGTTTTGGATAATTTATTAATAAAAACAACCAAAAACAGTTAAAATTTAAGTTTTAAGGAAGAAAATTGTTTCTCTCGTTATTATAGTAATCAGTATTCCATAATTCAACTTGTTTAACATCTTTCATGCTCAAACCTTGAAAAGAATGTGGTAAACCCGTTTCAACGGTCTTAAGTATCATTATAACTTGCCGTAAGTAGTTGTACTTAAGCACACTCGTATCGATTAAATTCTACTGATGCTTCTTTTTCTGCTCTTCTTCTTCTTTTTGATGACGCAAGCAAATTCAACTTTCTTCACCGCAATCTGATCTTGAACTTGTGTTTAAGACGACTTGAACCTGACACGACTTACAATTTAAACGCCATTAACGCAATATACGAGTATTCCATGTTTAGAGTAGACTAAATCTTAAGTCACATAAACCGGCTTTCATTAATAAATAATTCAACAAATTTTGTATGAATGAAACTATAAAATTCCAATATTTAATAACTATTCAAAAATTGAACTTAGAAATTTCTAATCACCGTTTAATTTCATAATTATTTCCAAACTACATTTTCTAACCTATAATTAGAGCAACCAAACTAACCTAACATTGTAACATCCATCTTAACCTATATAATTAGAGCACTTTCAATAATGATTTAACCTTGACAATGACACACAAAAAAATATTGACGCGAAATAAACATTTCCAATCACTTACTCGTATTATTAAACTCACATTATCTTTGTTATTCAAGGAAATAATCAAACCAACATTTGCGCCATGTTATTAACATTACTTCTGCATGATACCTACACATCACACCTTGAAATTGCTTAGGTAATTATCTAGCACAAAAATTCAAAGACCAGACGCCGATGAAAAAGAAAAAAACAATAAATTGACAAATAAATATATACATAAACGAATTAAATTTTATGATGCCCCAACGCATTCGAAAAAACCACAATAAACATTAGGAAGGCAAATTTTTACATACCAATGTTCTTATTAAATCAAGTGCAATTAAGAATTATGCGCAAAACATGTTTTATGAAGCTATAAAGTCTCATTTAACTTTGACATGATATAACTCAATAAGGAAGCTCTATATGTTTATAAAAAAATTTTTTTCGTTGATTAAACATAATTGGAGTGTAAAAGTAAGTTTTCTGTGGTAAAATATATTTAAAAATGCTCAATTTATATACAAACCAATAAAATAAAATTTTGCATTTTAAATTTTAACTAACTACGAACGTAATTCCTAACGCGTCATTATCAATAGACAAAAATTCAATTGACTGATAATTATGCGCAGTATGTACGTGTTTATTTATTCAAAGCGGAAAACACGTTATCAATTTTTAAAAATTCGCCTAGAAACTTTAACTTTTCAAAATTTGATAAAAAAATCGATGGATGTACAAGTTTTTCACCGAAATAAAATCACCAGTAGATAATGAATCAGGAACAGTAAATTCTACCCGAACAAAAAATTGTTTACATCATTAGTATTAAAATAGACAAAAAGTAGGTTTGACGTCGTTGGTTTTGATCAGTTTTCGTTTTACAATCGTTTTAATTTTAGTAATTTATAGACGGCGAATGTATAAGTACTTAATGTACTTATAAATATTTAATTATCATTTTCAAATAGGTAGCCGCATACTAATTAAACTAAATTGAACTTAAATCGACCGGGTTGTTAAATCACCGTTGTAATTTTTATGTTTATGTGTCTGTGAACTGCGTGAAAAGTGTTACAATGTAGATTCATGTTTAATAAACGTGATTTGCATAAATGACGCAGATATTACACCAAAGAAATCTTAGTTTATTGGTGGAAAAAGTCTTTAATTTATTATCTTAAAATTTTGATTACTCATTCTTTGATGAAGCAACACATTAGTCACATAAAAAGTCACATAAAAATAAAAATTTTGTTTATTTCAGTTTTTAGTTTTTATTTTTGACGCTAGATGGCTACACATACACTGTTTACGCATTTATATTAATAGAAATATGCAACAAAACAACTAAACCGGACGTGAAACGTATTGTTATTAATAACATGATACGCACATGATACGTTTTACAACTCAACAATGATTAATCATTGAATTTGTTTGTCAATTAACATGTTTATACTGATTTTTCAAAAACGTAAAAAATCCCACGTGAATATACTTAACTTAAGTACAGAAAAATGAAGGTTTAAGTAATCTTAAGCAAGTATTGTGAAAAATTTATCCCAAGGCTCTGTGTTTTGAATGTTTAATTATTTTCGTTAATTTTGTAAAGTAAATGTTGTTATTGTGAAAATGTTTTCAGACTGTATTGACTTATAGACCAACACGTGACTGTTGCAGACCGTTATCGGTCAACTTTGAATGCATATCAACGCGCATAAATTAATAACTTAAAATTCAATGTTAAACTCGCGTGTGTAACAAATTCATTAACTCACCAAGGTTATAAATTAAATGACGAAGTTAATTTAATTTTGGCATCAAGCATACACGAGCAGATCTAAATTATATAACGCAAAAGTAATGCAGTTTATACATAACACGCGTAAGATATTCAACTAAATATATAGTGGCAGTGATAAGCTATCGATAGAAAGACATATTCATTACTAAAGTTAGATGTTTTGAGTTTTGCGGCGTATATAATTTGTTTTCAATGAATTTTTACTTTGTTATCACTTGTTTTGTTGTGTTCACTACACCAATGCATGGAGATTATAAAACTGTTTATTTACCCCGCTAGATGGCGGCACATGCACTGAATTAAGTAAAATTTTCATGTTTTTGTCTTAAAATTTACTTAAGTCGTTGCAATACCACAAGAGAACAATAGATGACAATATAATGGAGAAGTGTATGTGATATCTATTAATAATTATCATTGGTTCTTTAAATAAGATTGAGTTGCGTCACTATGTAGAGATGCTCGTTATTATGCACATTAATACACCGCCTGCTTTGCATTTCGCCATCGGTCGCGTCAAACGCGATCATCTTCCTTGTTCCAAGTTCCATGCATACATTTGTATGCTCGTACCAGCTCACTAGAGTGAGTAGTGACTTAAAACACGATAAAACAACCCGGCGGAGCGCAATTCAAGTCCACTAGTTGTCGTCCGCCGGTTGTTGTCGCACGCGAGCGACAAACGCGAGCGGATTTTACGCGTGAACGCATCACTTCACTAAATTTCAAGACATCGAATGTCTTCCAAGATTTAATATCTTTGTAACAAACAACGAATAAGTGTCTTTACTCGAAAATATAAATATTTTATGTTTAAGATATTTATTGAAAGGCGCTGTAATTTTTTGAGTGTTTTTTGATTAATTTCATTTTTATATAGAAGATTATCGGTTATTAAGTTAAGTGAAGGACCCGTGCGTGTCCTGACGTGTATAACCACCTGCAAGGATTCATGCTCGTAAATATATCCTTGCTGAGGGATGACTTCTAACTGCAGTATTAGTGTATGGAGGGATTGAGTTAATGATAACCGACCACTGCCAAAAGAACACGTCAAGATTTTAAAATACTATATACGCACACATTTTTACTAATTTAAACAGAACTGAAAGTGAAATTGGAGTGAAAACAAAAGGAAGAAATAAAAATATCAAAATGGTGAGTTTTTATTAAAAATTTACTGGTTATTTATTAATTAATTACTTAAAAATTATTTCTAAATAATATTCTACACCTAATTAAGTAATTACTTGTTGAATTTGTTTGTTGTGCATAATTTTGCAATAATTTCAAAATAAATAAGTAAATTTTCCTTAGTACTTAGTATTATGATAAAATTGTTTTTCATTTTTCTTTTAAATTCTTTTGAATAATTAAATAAATTTTACATAAAATTTTTGCATTTATTTATAGAACTCATATTTAATTACTAAAAACAAAACTACTATTAGTACTAAAAATATTCACTGACCGATTATTACTCATTGTGTCCAGTTATGATTTAATTATTTAATAATTGACTTTGCGGTGGACAAAATTAAAAACTCGTCGCCAAACATTGTTTGAACAAAAACAAAACATATTAGCACGTTTCCACTAGTGTTTAATGTTTATGCTCATGATTATGGTTTTAATTACTATACAATTATTACGTATGTTGTGCATCACATTGCTTATTATAGATTATCATGTCTCGCGAGTAAATTGAATCAAAAACAACATATTTGTAATTTTTGCACTTGTAGATCATGTATACTATTAAGTATTACACGTGGTATTCGTATATAATGTTTATCCATGAATATCTGGGATTAAATAAATAATTTGTTTATTGCTGTCGTAAAAAGTAATAATTGACTTCTAAAATCGGCGTAGAATACTGTTTTTTATAATTTACTTCTAAAAAAAATTGATTCCTTAAAAATTACAACGCAATTATCACAAAATCTTTTATAGTTTTGTTGTTGCATTCAGATCTAGTTTTTCTTGTTTATTCCAAGTATAAAACGTATAATTTTAATTCTTTAAAGATGCAAATGTAATTAATTAAACCCGGATTTGTTAATTATTTAGTTTACATAGACCACAGCTAGATAAATAAAAATAGAGCAACATATCTAGCAAAAAATAGACATAATTAAACTATCAAGTTAACCTGCAAATCAAAACTAGTCGGGTATCGGTCAAAATAATAAAATCACGGTAATAAAAGTCACTTCCTTTAATCTCTTTGCAAAACGCGCAATAAAACTGTAATCATGTTTTCATCCATTTTTTTTTTGGAAATATAGTTTTTTAAACGTTTAATTACATTTGAAAGATATATGTGACGCATGCAAAACTTAAATATTGACCTTCATAAATTAAGAAGAAGAAAAAAGTGGGTTTTAATAAATATTGTGTTCTACATTAAAGCTCAATCGTAAGAATCCATTTAATATTATGCTATCTCATTAAGACTTTTTAGGTGATTGAAAGTTTGACTAAAGTTACATAGTAACTAAACTGAAATAATCTATAAGTAAAAACGAATTACATTTTTATTAAACACTACCGGGACGAAGTCGCGGGCAAAAGCTAGTAAAACTTATAAAAACAATTACCTAACAAGGTAAACAGTACATAAATAATACATAATACATAAATAAACATTCAAAAACTAAACGGGAGTCCCCCTTGATTATGTAATTATTAATTTAATAATGTGCTTTTAAAAATTGCAAGTTCAAGTTCAAATACAAGTTTAAAACATTTTTTAAATATCTAAGCTTCATCAAAAACTACTTTTTACGGTAAATCATATAATTATGTCATTTAAAATCGATTAAAACTTCATACGGATAGAAATTCATCAGAAGTATAAAGAAAACATAAAATGTGAAAGAAATTCTGGAAAAAGTACTGCTTGCATAACATTGACACATCAACAAAGCGAAAAATAACAAATTACGAATAATTACTTTGTACGCACAGAAAAACGTGTTGATGAAATCGATCCCGACTTTAATTAGTTCTACTTATATCAATTAGTAGAAATTGTAATTTGCTGAAAATTGTTCGATAACAACTTTATAATCAATTAAGATTTGTTGACAAATATCTGATTACGTCTTTAATATTTAATTAAGAAATTTCTAGAATATTGTCAAAGATTTTATTAACAAATGTACTCGTCACTTTGCTTTTTTGCTTTTTTGCCGTTGCTCCTTCTACTAAAACATTTAGAAAATGATTTTATTGAAATTTCACCCTTGATCAATCTGATAAACACAGAAATTTACTTTGAACTAAATATTTGACGGACAAATCTTGGAATTAAAATAATATAGAGCAAAGCAAACCTCAGGGTTTGTTTATGCCATGCCAGAATTGTCACAACATTGAAAACTAGTTGATTTAATGTTATCCGATGTTGTTTATTGGAAATATCGACTCGTCAACACCTTCAACAGCTTCGGTTTATCCAACAAATTAACATATTTTAAAGATTTAAATATATAACAAAAAATAATTTGCTACTAATGATTGAATCAAATAAGACATCAACCTTGCGATTTCCAAATTTCAAGTTCATTGTTCATCATTAAGTTAACAAATATTTATTTATTACATCAAATGGACCAATTAATTTATTAATTTATTAATGCGTCGTAGGTAAACCGGTGTTTAAGTAATTAAGCGCTGAACTTTGAATAAATCCTGAACGTGAGTGGATGCATTATAAATTGACTTGGATTGGATTTGCGAGTGACCTTTTGATTGGCTGAAACAATTGGTATTTGCTCCTTGGGTCTTACGACCGGAGGCCTATTAATAGGGGCTAAACGTTGTGCACTTTTGCTCCCACTAACCAAACTAATTATAATCATATTACGCCTGTAGTTATGATTCGCAAATTTTAAACTCAGCCTCAGGCAGCGACATCTGTTTGATTGATTTGATAGAAAACTGTAAAACTGTAAAATTATTTTAATTTGATTTTAATATCTTTGCTGTTAGATTTGATTTGATCCGTGTCATGCACTTTGTACGAGCATTCATGAACAGTGAATAATAAAGTTTGTTGTTTAATTAAAGCCGGCAATTGAGCGATAAGCTGTGCCAGGCCAATTTGCACTAGTCATTGCACTAGTCCAGTGCTTCTCGAACTTTTTATCTCTGTATTACAGCTGCGTAAATCACAATTTATAAAATCGGGGACTCGTATAGGCTTTATCGCAAGTTATATAATTACATGCAGGATCAACATTATTACTAAATATCGATTTAATAGGGTTTAACCGTTAAATATTGACATTGTTTCAGAAAATTTAACATTAAAAACACAAATTGTTTTTTTTTTTTAATAAAAATCTTTTATTTAGTTGCCACGTCAACGTTACTCTTATAAAAGATGTATACTTGGTTGCCACGTTGCACTTACCCGCGACATTCATACTTCAACTCATACATTGATTTTTATTTTACATCTACACGTGCTAACATAACAAATATTACAGTGTGACTATCATTTATTACAATAAAAAACTTCACATATTTTCCGCCAAATTACTTCTACTGTATAAACAAATAATTGTACACTTGATGTAATAATAATAGTACACGTTTTTTGTCAGTTTGTCCAATTTTACTAGTCAGAGTATATAATTATTAATAAAATGACATTAGGTCGTTAGTTTAATTTTTTTTTGTTTAAATAAAAATTGTGCTAAGTGAGATTACTGTGCGTCGTTAATATTCTATTAACACATTGTATGTTAGTTGGTCAACATCAGACACATGCGAATTCTGAAACGTGCGCGCGAATTCAATCACATTAAGTCAATAATTAGTATTTTATATCACATTTTGAACGCTGCATCGTTAAAAACATTAATTCGCGGCGCGTTTTGCAACCTTCTTAGGATTCTCGTCACAGTGCGTCACTTGCCCGCATGTCGCGCCACACGTCACACTTCAGTTCCGGTCGACGACCATTTTAACATTTACAGAATAATGTTTCAAACTCGATCTCAATTAGAAACAGTATACAATCATTTTTATCAAAAGATTAATAACTGTGCTTTATTGATGATGAATTTGTTTTAATTTAATTAGTATTAAAATATAATAAAATCGTGAATTGTGAACGCAACGGTTTATAATCGGATGACACGTGCGCGACATGCGCACGAGTTGAGAATCATAAATTTGATGATTGCTTAACTTTTTAACATTATGCACACGATCAAAATGACTTAAATCACCGCGACATTAAAAGTAACAATCAAATGCTAAATTTAAATATTGACGCTGAAAATGTATTAATTGCGAACATTTAGCATAAAAAAATTGTCTGGCTGGTGGCCATTTTGTCAACATGTTTTTCCTTGTTTTCTACTATGTTAATTTCGTTATAATTATTACTACAAAGCGCGTATATTTGTTGTTAACAACATGATTATCATAAAACACTGCTTCAACACATCTTACACGTGTACTTCATTAATTAAACAGTGATTCGATTTAAAAAATGTAATTTTAATAGGTGTCATCTTCAGAAATGTGAAACGTGTCACATTATCACTCAATTTAAATCATTTACTTGCTAATTTGATAGTTTTTAAGCAATAAATAGTATTTAATTGAGGTTATGCATCACTTTTGACATTTGACATTATTAATTGATTGCAGGTGAATTTCCGCTTGGATGTGTGTACTAATAGTAACAAACTGCTGATATCCTGTGTGCTGGTATCGACCGGCGCTGGATTCCTCATCGGATGGTCCTGGATCTTCAATTCAATGTTGCGACTGGGAATCGCGCTGAAAGAAAACACGTACATGGAGAAACTTTGGCTGGTTAATCCGATGCCGTTGTATTTAGAGATTTATGCTTTGAATTGGACCAATCCGGAAGACATTTACAAGCCGGGTGTTAAACCCAGATTCCAACAGATTGGGCCGTTCTCATTCAGAGAGATCAAAACGAAAGGCAATGTCACGTGGAACGCTAATAATACTGTCTCATTCAGGCAGTATCACTCGTATCATTTTGTCAGAGAGAAAAGTGTGGCTGATTTGAGCCTGCCGATTACTTCGTTGAATCCTGTTTTAGTCGTAAGTTTACGGAATTTATCATATTACTAGTTTTTGTCAGCGACTTCGTCCCGGTAGTGTTTAATAAAAATGTAATTCGTTTTTACTCTCTTGTTCAAGACATAGTATGTGTCAATTCTATCAATAAGATTCGAAATTTTATTTTAAAGAAATTAATTATATAAAGAATTGCTAATAATGCACTTCAGCGCGCCATCTCGGATTCAACTATTTAATTATAACTATGATTGAATCTCAATGCCAACTTTTATCCTATAGAAAAGGGCTGTCTTTAGGGTTTTCCCGGCAATTATTAGAATTTTCTCACCATAAAAACCATCCTTGGACTTTAACGAACGTTTAAAAAAAAGAATTAGCCAAATTGGTCTAGGCGTTGTTGAGTTATGCGCTTACCAACACATTTTTTGATTCATTTTTATATTATAGATGTAATTGAACCTAACTTAACCAAAAATATTTTTTATTCAGAGTGCGGCATACACTGCAAAAATGAAGAAATGGGGATTTTGGATGCGCAAAGGAATGCAAGTGGCCTTCACTCAAATGCACCAAGAATTAGCTATCACAAAACCCTTCGGACAGTATTTGTTTGAAGGTTATTATGATCCCATGGTGGCGCTGTCAGCTAAAATGCCTTTGCCGTTCATTCCCAAACTACCAATGGATGATAAATTTGCTTGGTTTTTTGGAGTAAGTACTTTAAAAGCAATCTACCATCTGCAACATTACTAAAAATCATATTAACTTGTTTTGTTACAGAGAAATGAAACTTCATTTGAAGGAGACTTCAACATGGGCACATCCTACGACAATTTCGGTGTTTTGGAATCATGGAACTTTGCAAACCGTACCAATCATTATCAGGGCAGTTGTGGCCATGTTTCTGGTGCTTCTGCAGGTGAACTGCATCGACCTTATCCAAATAAAGACACCATTTCCATTTTTGTGCCTGACATGTGCCGTAACATGCCGTTGGATTTTGAAGAAGAAGAATCTGTTGATGGAGTTATAGGAAGAAAATACACAGCAGGAAAACGTTTTCTGGATAACGGTACACTCTACCCAGAAAATAAATGTTTCTGTCCAGAGGAATGTTTCCCTTCAGGAGCTGTAAACATCAGTAGTTGCAAATATGGCGCGCCTGGTTTTGTCTCTTTACCAAACTTCCACGGCGCTGATGATTATTATCTGAGTGCAGTCGAGGGACTTAAACCTGTTCGAGACAAACACGAGTTTTACATTACACTTGAACCGGTATGTATTTAAACTGTAGTTTGGGTTGCATATGTTAAATGTGTAAAAAATATTTATTTACAGCTTACTGGAATAACTTTGCGTGTTGCTGCAAGGTTACAACTCAATTTGTTACTTGAACCAGCAAAATACTTAACGTAAGTTAAAACTCTACTAACATTTATTTATTTAAATAATAAATAAATAATTTTTTACAGATTATTTCAAAATGTGCCAAAACTAATCTTCCCAGTGTTGTGGTTTGAAGAAGTCGTTCAAATCCCTGACTTTCTCCTGGTTTTAATCAAAATCCTGCTTTACATGCCGTTGGTGATTCAAATCATCGGCGCGTTACTGATGTCCATCGGTTTCTTCCTCTGCTCAACAGTCATCTACAAACATATCAACTCAACGATGATCAAATCCGGACAATTTGTCTCAAAGCAAGGCAATCAACACACGAAAAGAAATCATCATTTACATGCTTTAACAATCAAGGAGCTGGTGCCGTTGAATGAGAAAGAAAAACTCCGCGTCGTTTACGAAACGGACGTGCAGCTCGTAGGCGACGTATGCAGTTGATGCGCATGCGCAGTGATAATCCGAACAATAATGTTGCGTGCATTTTAAACCACAAAACCGTCCTCGCCACTCCTCGCCTTAACTCTGGTTATACGAAAATTGTTTTAACAATGCGATGAGTATTTGCTTAAGTATAGTTGTTGCTTGAGTAGTGCGCACGTTGTCCGCGAGTCAACATGTCCGCGCCATGAGAGTAACTTAAGTTAAGACACAATCATGACAGTGTTGTGTTTTTGTTTTGTAAACAAGAAAAGAAAAACTACTGTGATACGACAGTGTTGCCAACTCTAACCTAACTTATAATGATGGACGAAGCGTACGTGTTGGTGTGCATTTCGAAGGAAATAATTAGGTAATTAGATGAGTTTGCCTCAATTGAACGATTGGATGGTGTGGTGTGAATGAAAGAAGAGTGAATGAAACAGAGAGATGTCGCGACGAATTGAATCGTTAACTGCGTAAATCAAATCGAATTAACAATAACAATGCAAACAGTGCAATTACAATACAATACAATATTATACTCATTACTTGATATACCAACCGTCCAGATTGGATTTCTGATGGAAATTCATGTACTGATATTTACCACGTGCCTTTTATATGAAATTGGTGATATTTTTGATAATTAGCATGTAAAGTACTCGTTCCAAGTGAGATAAATGTTAAATGTTGGTCTATTTGTTTTCTATTACTTAATTGATAAGCGGTTTTGTGATTATGGTTAGTTTCTACTTAGTGGCTTAACTTAAGTAATATACGTATTTATTAAGTTGCTAAGTACAGTACAGCAAAGATTTTTGTTGGAATTTTAATTTTCTTGTTATTTGAGAAAACTTAGATTAATTCTAATTAATATTATTATTGTTTGAATACTTTTGTTATTAATAAAAACTCTTTGTTTTTAAACTTGCTTAAATTATTCACGAAAAATAGAATTTATTTAAATCTCTAAACATGTTTTTATGATATATTAGCTTTTGCCCGCGACTTCGTTCCGGTAGTGTTTAATAAAAATGTAATTCGTTTTTACTCTCTTGTTCTAGACATTGTATGTGTCAATTCTATCAATAAGATTCGTAATTTTATTTTAAAGAAATTAATTATATAAAGAATAGCTAATAATGCACTTCAGCGCGCCATCTCGGATTCAACTATTTAACTATATCTATGATTGAATTTCAATGCCAATTGTTATCCTATAGAAAAAGACTGTCTTTGGGATTTTCCCGGCAATTATTCGAATTTTTCTCGCCGTATAAACCATCTTTGGACTTTAACGAACATTTTAAAAATAGAATTGGCCAAATTGATATAGGCGTTGTTGAGTTATGCGCTTACCAACAGACTTTGCGATTCATTTTTATATTATAAATTAACTATTAAGTTTAGCCACGTGATTTTTAAGCTATTTCTTCTACTTCTAGTCAATTTCTACGTTACTTTATTACTATATTCAGTACTTTAGTCACGGCCTGGCCATACGAGTTAAAAGTACTACTTTTTGTGTCTTAAAACCGTGGAAAAGGGTCGCTATAAAGGTGGAAGTAATAAAAGTATATTAAGAGAGATTTCTAATTTTAAAATTTGTTTTATTGTGTTTTTCTTATTATTTTCTACTTTTTCTCAAAATTGGGTCAAAAGATAATTAAATAATTAAATTAAATTATTATTTACATACACAATTAAAGTTTTCTTACTTTTCAATTAAAATTTATACTTGAACGTCAAAATTACATGAAATAATGTATGATTTGCTAACAATTTAAACAGGTAACTTAATATTAGTTAATATTACTTAATATTACTTATTAAAAAGTGTAATATTACTAATATTAGTACCAATTTTATAAACAAATATGTAATTATTCCATGACCCTCGTAAATGCGTAATTAACTTCTGTATAAGAGCCGTAAAATTAAAAATAACAAATTAAAACACTTATAAAATACTAAACATAAGTAAGTCACTACTTAAACCGCCATTTTAATTAATTTTTTGGAGACATACTAAATTGAATCAGGTGATTTTACTGCCAGTACTTGAATCATTCCACAGTCAACATTATTAATACTTAACTGAACTTAAATGTGATAGTGCAAAACTAATATTTAGACAGGTGTGTCATGTAGTTGTTAATTTAATTTTTAAAAAAATCATTAAGTGCGAGTCTAGTTGCCTAGCTGACGCAAAATACAATATTTATTAAACTATTCTTATCAATATGAATGTTTATAGCTCAACACGCGTATTTTCCACATCTTCAGCACTTTCCAAAACACATCGATAATAAATTGTCTCGTTGCGTCAATTAATCGTCATAGCAACGCATATTGACACTTAAAATGGCCACTGCTGCAGCACAGCAATCAGAATTTCATTAAAATATCGTAAAATCTGCTTAATACTAAAGTAAACATCGATTAAAAGTAAAAATTATTCAAACTCACGATAATATCACTAATATAAATAGTTTAATCAGTAAGTAAACACTGCGCACAGTGAAGTACTTATATTTCCATGCCCAATGCGTAAAGCATGTGCCTTTAACCTATAACAAGATGGCCGACGCTCAATTACCGAATCTAAAACCGTCTGATAATACTCTCATATCCACAGCATGTGTGTGTGTGAGTGTTGCACGCTTTTCGATTAGTTCACAAGTTCACATTCAGTAGTTCGACAAGCGTAAACGGCGCAGCATGAATTCATGAAATAATAAAATTCGTGACAAGAGGTCAGCGCGATAAGAGGACTCCTTCGCTGATAAGCGCCAGCGAGCGACCGAGCGGATGGCGGTTTTAGTCTGCGCACGGAAAATGTCGCAGCCACTACTCAATCAACCTTAACAAAGTAATTAAATTCAACCACAACGTGACTTAAGCTAAAATAAATCGATTGTTTACATTAAACAATAAATAAAATAAAATCGGATGATATTTAACACGTGCAAACATTTTATTAGTGTTAATGAGTTAATAAACGCAGTAATCGGTTTTAGGTAGTTCAAATTTATATCGCAAGTAAGTAAACTAGACTTAAGTCAGTTGTTATCACCAATAACACACACTAAAAGTGAATTCTTTGTTTCTTTGTTAAAATATTTCTTAAATTAAGTCATATTGACTTAAGAAATTGTTTAGACATTAATTTTTTTAATATAAACAATTTTTTGTTAATATAGCATTAATTAAATTGATTACTCTGTAGATTAATGCGTGTTTCAACATTTCATTTCAAGGCGAGACAGCTGATAGCAGTTTGGTCTTTGTTTTGAAATCATTGAATTGTTACTATATTTAGTATGGTCAATGGTCAACATAAACAATAATCATCTCTGGTTTTTTTGTTTGTAGAAAAATGAAACGCACTAGAATAATAGGGCGGTACTGCCGGGGGTTCGTCTTCACATTGGGGACGGTGTTCACATTCATTGGGTTATTATTTCTACTTCAGTTTAATGGCATGTATGACTTGATTGTAATGAATGCGCTGAAAGTGGAAGATGGATCAAAAGCTTATGAAGCGTGGCGCACTAATGATCCACCGCTTATTTTGGATATGTATATGTTTAACTGGACGAATGCACATGAGGTGTATAATGAAAGTGTTAAACCACACTTTGAACAAGTCGGGCCGTATAGATTCCTCGAGGTGAAGGAGAAGTACGATATTGTTTTTCATGAAAATGATACAGTTTCGTATAAATATTTGAAGAGATATTATTTTATGGATGAAGAGAGTCCTTGTCAACTTACTGATGTGATAAATACGTTAAATACTGTAGCAACTGTAAGTTTTTTTTTTTATTATTTTTTTTTTATTTTAAATATTAGTTATTTATTTATTTAATGATTTTATTTTAGTCGGCAGCTTACAAAACACGTTTTGATGAAGGGTTTAAAAAATGGTCCATGGATTTCACAATGTCGATGTCCTCCTCGGTGTATGTAACGAAAACAATAGACGAGTTACTTTTTAAAGGATATTACGATCCTTTACTGGGTGTTCTCAAGCAGGTATCGCCGTTTTTACCTGATGATGCACAAATTGAAGATCATAATTTCGGTTGGTTTTACAAGGTTAGGCAACTTATTTTACTTGAATACAATTTTTTCTTTATTTAATATTTTATTTGTTTTCTTTCAGCGAAATAATACTAGAAACTTGAGTGGAGAGTTTAGTATGTCTACTAAACAGGATCATACTTTTGGCAGGATGGTTTCGTGGAATCATCGCAACGAAACTGATTTCTTTGAAGGCGAATGCAATAAAATACGTGGATCAGCTGGAGAGTTTTATCCTTTGGATAGGACAAGAGATTCTATTACTTTGTACTCTAATGAATTGTGTACATTCGCTGAATTTGATTATGAAAAGATGAGTTTATTAAGGATGTGAGGGGTATAAATATTCAGCACAAACTTTATTTGAAAATGGTAAGTTTTTCATTTCTTTTTTGATTGGCTTTTTGTAATTCTTGAAATTTTAAGGTACAATTTATCCAAAAAATCAATGTTACTGCCAAGGTGAGTGTTTACCCAGTGGAGTCTTGAACATCTCTTCCTGTCGTCAAGGAGCCCCAATATTTCTCTCTTTGCCACATTTTTACAACGCAGATCCTTACTATACAAATTTAATTGATGGACTTACACCAAACAAAAAAGATCACGACTTTTACATCACTCTAGAACCCGTGAGTATTGTTTTTAAATTACTAACTTTCTTATCAATCTAAGCAAAAAATTATTAATCATTTTTTTTAATTTTAGAAATCTGCAATCGCAATTGAAGTAGGAGTTCGTATGCAACTCAATCTTTTACTACAACCAATCAAAGGATACTCGTACGTACAATAAAACAAACAATACAAAATAAATTTGATTAAATATTTATTTATTTACAGATTATTTTCTAACGTTCCTAAAATAATGGTACCTATATTCTTCTTCGATCAAGTAGTGACAATGAGTGATGAATTAGCGACCAGCGTCTATTTAATACAAAATCTACCTGAAATTGTCGAACATGTATCATATGTTTTCGTCGTGCTGGGTGTATCGATGATGATTCTTGTCCTAATAACAAATTGTATATGGCCATCGTCGAAGAACCGTGAGCGTAATGAATATAAAGTTGCTGCTGCACAAGCAGTTGAAGTACCACTTACCACAAAAGAAGTGCACATTCATGCGTAGTAATAATGTTTATTAGGGAGGGGGTGAGGAAATTTAGCAATGGAAATGCCAAAAAATAAATTAATTAAGGTCTTTATGCATGAACAAAAATCCATCCATGATCTAAGAACAATTATATTACTTAACATGACAATACATATTTTAAATTAAAACCAATGTAAATATTTTGTATATAGTTTTATTACACAGAGATTAAAATCTATACAAATAAAACTAAATATTTGTATGTTTTTCTTTGATTAGTTAATTTCTGTTGTATTATTTGTATTTGCGTGTAGTGCAAGTTGGTGCAAATGGTGATACTCATGGCCGTTTGAGTTTACGCACACACTATGACATCGAAGATAAATATAATTCTTTAAAAAATGTATAGATGGCGGAAGGATGCACTTTTGTGCAATAAATGCGAGGCGCGTTCTCGGCACTTGTTTTCTTGATACCTGTGCGTTGTGTTGTTGTATAGTATCAGTGTGCATCTCGATAAACGGCGATATTCGTGATCGTACGTACAACAGGTTAATTTATTTACGTGACACTAAATTTATTTTGATTTATTTTTAATAACAATGCATTCAATCATAAATTGTGAGAATTGTTTTGTTTTGTTTAGTGTGATTGTGATAATCGGCAATATTCGGCACGAAGCAGATCTAGTTATTTACGTACATTATTTTAAATTAAATTTTTTTCTTCAAATGAAAACTTTTAGCTTATAAATTATTCGTTAAATACCACCTAATGCCTAATTTATAAAAAAAACAATTCTAAAACATAAATTTAATTTATTAGTATATTGAAGTTATAACTAAATATTGTATTGTCAACTACGCTGATTTTTATTATTATTTTCTAATAGAAATGCATATAAGTCCAATAAATGCTATACGGTCGTGCTCCGTTCATGTCCTTGCCCATGTGATATGAGCTCAAACGTATGCGCACAACATACTGAAATATAACATTCTATTCAGCGCATAGATGTCGCTAGGATGCACTTACTCGCATTAAAATCGAAGCAGAGTAAACGCAGCAACATGTTGAAACATGTTTCGCGATGTTCTTCTTATCACTATCTTTTGTTTGTGTGAGTGAGCTAGCATGTCCGTTTGAACTCACGCGCTGCGCTGCAATTTAGTACGCCACACTCTTGTTTACTTTTCTATCACACGCGTAAAATCCAAAATAGAGATTCATTTCTTACTATATTTTAATAAATTTCTTTCTTTCTACTATATTTCTTTCTTACTATATTAAAATATAGATGTGTATTTGTACAGTAGAATCCGTTTATTATGACTCCGCTTATATTGACCAACCGGTTATTATGACGTACCTACACTACCAAGTTTGGTTTTCATATAAAATTCTGTATAAAAAGTCGGATATTGTATGTATATGTACATATTTACATAAAAAGGGTTTTCATTTCACAAAACGCTTTGTATGACGTCCGCTTATTATGACGTGTTTGTCAATTCCTTCGATGTCATTATAACCGGACTTTACTGTATTTATATATTACATATTTTGTATATTAGATTAAATTATCTATAATAAAATGAATTTTTCAACCTAGCTTTAGTTAATTTATGCACATATTAATGAGTATACAATAATTATGTTTGAATTTATGTTGATAAGTTGTGGTTTAGCAAAATAGTTAAAGTTGAGTGCATGAGTATGCATGCACTCAGTGCAATTTTGAAATGAATAGTCAACAGCCTTGCAATCACCTCTTCGGTTGTTTTTTCTTCTTCTTGTCTTTGTTTTTATTACTTATCACATTATGCGACGACGACGTAATATAAAATTAACGTGTAATTAACGACTCCGAATCACATAACCTGCGCATTAATTGCATTAATTATAACTAATCTAGGACGATCGGACGCTAAACATTTCACTTTCCATAAATTTCAACCAAAACAAACAAAAATGCAAACAATATTAAAATTAAACAGAAACAATTAATATTTTAATTGATTTTTAACGATTAAATGCAATTATTGGTATGGATTTGTATTGAAATTGTGATAAAATGTAATTATCCTTGAATGAGTGCAACGCCACATGAACTCCACGAGAGTATCGGCCACAATTGCACAACTAAACGACGGCCATCAGATTTGCGACAACGCAATTAAACTTCAACTTCTTGCGCGTTTCTTTGCCAACTTGCAAGTCATCGGTGTTAATTTACTGGCAAATTTTTACTTCTAATTATTACTATTTGTCAATCCTACGTTTCAAACAAAGTATACATTGATTTACTACCTGCTATAACACGCCTGATAATATACAGTGTCTTGAATTTATTGAACAGTGATGTATAAATTGTTTACTGCTATAGATTTAACCTGGTGTATAAACATTTAATGTTTAAATTATGCGTGCACTCTTTGAGAACACTCCGCCTTTCAATAAACATTGACGGGCGATCGTGTGTGCGCTATGCGTTTCAAAATCGCAAATGAATTTCAGTTTTACTTCTAAGCCTGATTAGATTTGTTCTAAGGTGCAATAGGAAAATCATTTGTGATTATTTTGATAAAATGACCAAAAGAGGTGAGTTTGCTTATATTATTTGATATTTTATTAATTAGAAGAATAAATTAATGATATTTAAGGATTATTATTATTAATATTATTTAAATTGCTTTTAAAGGATTTTTCAACAATATAAAACCAAAAAACAAATTATTTTTTGGAGTGTTATTAATATTCCTATCGTATCTAATTAAATTTGGCACTGAATCCTTAATAAATTTAATAATACGATCACAATTGGAATTTGTCGAGGGTTCATATCATTTTCGAATGTGGCGCGCCAATGAATATCCCTACGAGGTGGAATTTTACTTCTTTAACTGGACCAACAGCGACCGGGTGCGTGATCCTAATATTAAACCACGTTTTGAGGAAATAGGACCCTACCGTTTTGAATTGTACATCAACCGTACAGATATACGCATTCATCACGAAAACTCGAGCGTTACATATGCGTTTACTAAACGTTTTGTGCACATTCCCAACATGGCGGATAGAAGTTTGGATGATGTTATTATTACTTTGAATCCAATTGCTAATGTAAGCTAAGTGTTGAATTAATTCTGGAAAGTTGATAACTACATTTTGAAAGTTTTTAGGCACTTGCATATCAAGCACGTCAATGGTCGGCGTTTCTGAAATTTGGGGCTAGTTTAGCTTTAAGAGCAACGAAAAGTGAATTGTTTGTGAAGAAAACTGTACAGGAACTTTTATTTGAAGGATATGATGATCCATTGTTGGATTTTGTACAAAAAATTCCTAATTTTGCTACACAAGGACTGGGAATGGAGTTGAAAGATAAATTTGGATATTTCTATAAGGTAAACATTTTTAAAACCTGTTTTTATTAAGATACTAGCTTTTGCCCGCGACTTCGTCCTGGTAGTGTTTAATAAAAATGTAATTCGTTTTTATTCACTTGTTCTAGACATAGTATGTGTCTATTCTATCAATAAGATTCGCAATATTATTTTAAATAATTTAATTATATAAAGAATTACTACTAATGATGCACATCAGCGCACTATCTCGGATTCAACTATTTAATTATAACCATGATTGAATCTCATTGTCAAGTTTTATAGAAAAGGGATGTGTTTAGGGTTTTTCCGGCAATTATTCGATTTTTCTCGCCGTAAAACCATTCTTGGACTTTAATGAACATTTAAAAAAAGGAATTGGCCAAATTGGTCTAGGCGTTATTGAGTTATGCGCATACCAACATATTTTGCTATTCATTTTTATATAATAGTAGAGCAGCAAATTGAAAAGTTTTCATTATTTAATATTTTTTTCAGAGAAATTATACAGATTTATACTTTGGACCTTACAACGTGCACGTAAATGTTGATGAATTTTACGGTAATATTCACACTATAAAAAATTCAACAACAACACCGTATTTTCCGGGTACATGTGGTCGAGTCCATGGTAAATTAGGAGAGTTCGCAGATCCTGGCCATGACCAAACTCAACCAATGGTGGTCTACGTACACGACTTAAATGTCTTTACAAATAATTATTTTCTAGAAGAAAGAATGTTTAATGGAGTTGTTGGCAGTGTATACGCACCCAAGGACTACATATTTGACAATGGTAACAAAACAAATTCATAGATGGCCACACTTGTATTCTTTTCAATATAAAAATATTTTAATCTTAATTTTAGGAACATATGACAAATCAAACGAATGTTTTTGTTTCGGGGAATGTGTACCAGTGGGAATGCTAAACAGCTCAGCGACTTTTGCTCATGCACCGATTTTCATGTCTTTGCCACATTTTTTACTTGCCGATCCTGTGTATCAAAATGGCGTCGATATCGTTTATCGAGATAATAGTTCATTAATGCCATACATTGCAGTTGAACAAGTATACTTATTAAACAATTTTTTAATAGAATTTGTTGTTATTAATGTTTTTATTTATAGACAACTGGTTTATTATTAGATGGTTCTTTAAATATTCAACTAAACATGCTTCTGCAGCCTGTTAAAGGCTTAGGGTAAAGATTTTAAAACATAATTTTCACTTTAATCATAAAATCTAATTATTTTTAGCTTGTTTTCGGATGTTCCACGAGTTTTCATGCCTGTATTCTCCATGAAACAGCACGTGGTGACACGCGGCGGGTATTTAGACTTGCTGGTCGTGTTGCAAAAAGTTCCAATCGTGATTAATTGCCTCAGCTTTTTAACACTCGCTGCAGGAGTGGGATTACTCCTCTTTGTTCGAATTTCTCTTAATGACAACCTATACAGGGAGTACCGACAAGTTCAAACCAAGTAATTATTAATTTAGAATTAAAATTGTAAAAATATATAAGTTATGTTTGAATAAAATGCAAATCATCATGAATGAAGTTGGTGTGTTTGTAATTTTATATTTTTTTATTATGCAATTTTGGCCAATTTCAATTGACCCCATTCGCAAATGTGTCCTATTTGATGCTGTAAATAAAACAAAAAATAGCACACGATTAATTGAGACGAGCTGAAAACTTAATGCATTCAACGATTTACGACTTACGACGTAGACTTGTCAAGTAGTTCTGGAAATAAAATTTGGCGAATTAAATAATGATGCCAAGATGCACGTAGCTCACTTTTTGACGGTAAAAATTTAATAGTCGTTATTAAAAATTAATTAGAGCCATAAAATTAAAGTACTAATATTAACCTATAACCTATAACCTTTAGATAAGATATTAATATTTTTTAATGACTAATAAATTTAAGTATCTATTATTTATAAATTTATTTTGTTTTACGTTGAGACACTTTCTTTTTCTATAAGTTCAAGTTTTTGTTCATTTTTTATGACTGCGTGGGAAGTATCTAAATAATTGGTGGATTTTTTTTTTGATTCGTGGAGGTCACGGTTGCGCCGTCGTTGTCGCCGTTGTCACAATACTCGTTGATTTGCCGGAAGTACCGCGTTGACCTGGATATTCAAGTACGCCCGATCTTGACCATTTGATTGCAACTAATCCGCGCGAGCGTCACCAACGTTTACCGGCGTCTGCCAATGTGTCAGAGCTTCGCCTCGTTCTCCTCTTCCAGCTTCCTGATTTGTGATCCACAAATATCGACAGATTTTATAGAATTTTCTCGAATTCCACACAAAATTATCACTAAGTATTATAACTAATATTAAGTATTAATATATATTAATTACAACCATTGTATTTTTTATATATTAATTATTATTTTGATTACACTCAGTGTATAAATTTAGTTTAACTTCCAGGAACAAAGGTACCACTGAGGAAATGCACGTAAGCCGATGCAATATGATAAATTGCTGAAGTGCAGCGAACAATTTTGTCATCTTATCATTTCATTGTCCTGCAATGTCTCGCAATGTCAAGTAATTTATATGCAGGCAGAACGTGATGTATAATCACGTAGTCATTCCTAGGAAATGCTTCCTTTATAATAATAAGAATTATTAAGTTTATCTTGTCGTGAGACGAGGAAATAGTCTTAAATTTGTAGTTTTCAAAATCAGAACTAGATTGCGCTATGGTTCTATATTTATTAAAAATCCATCAATCTAAATATCTTTTTTACTTTGAATTTGTTATTCTTTTCAATTATTTTCACTTGATCAGCCGCCTTTGAAGATAGATAAGTAATGTAATGATTGTAAAGATTGTAATTGTTATCTTAGTTATAATAACATTATGATTAATGATTACAAAACTATTAACAAAGGTCTAATGAAGAAAGGTACTTGAGAGTAAGGTTGTTTTATATCAGGTAGTAAAAATTAATCGAATCCGTTTGATGTTACTTTGTGTGTAGAAAGTATTTGCGTGTGTGAGTTGAAGATTGCAAGTTGGTAACATGCTGACAATGAAAATTAATGTCTGATTGAAGACGTAAACATTGCAAACAACGCCGGTTCGCTTCGGTAGCGGGGCAACAATCGTCAACAAAACACGTTGCGACAACGCGAAAGTTTTCAGTCGTGCTTCCACCACGCTTATCAACTTGTTAACACTAAAAACTATTTAAGTTAAAAACTTTAATCAAAACTATATATATAATATAAAAATAAACACCCACTAGTATCGAAGTTTTAAACAATAAACAATTATAAAGAAAAATGTCTCTGTCGCATGCAAAACTGTCAAAATCAAAGTGAGTTAATTTAAAATTTTATTTTATTTTTTATTTATATTATAAAGCGGAAATTTATTTATTTTGTTTCTTTGTTTGTCGTTTAAGTCATGATATAACACACACGAAATTATTAAACGATTCACAAAGTAGTTCCCAAGAAAGTATTTCTCCAAGAAGTATATTTGCACAAGTAAGTCTTAAATAAATAAAATAATTAATAATTAAATGATTATTTTGTGATTTGTTTAGTGTTTAGTAACAATGGCTGTCATGTTGAGTTCGGCAAGTTGCGGAATGCCAATCGGATATTCCGCCATCTTGCTTCCGCAACTCAAGAACTCAAACGACACTTTGCTAATTGACGACGAGATTGGTTCTTGGATTGGTAAGTTTTCATCACAATTATTCTTTTACATTTCAATGTTTTTGATATACTCGTATATTTGCATTCGTAAATATTTATAATTTAATATAAATAGCAAAAGACCTTTAAAATGTTTATATTAAATATTGGCAAATTATTATTTTTTATTGTTTCACAGAAACAATATGATATTTGTCTTGTTTGAATGTCCTTCTCATTGACCTAAATGTTGCGGCAACACGGTTGTTATATGTTTAGATAAAATTTATTGTTTTATTTTATCTACACTATAGTCAATATTGATAGATTTCTTATATTATTTGATTGTGCAATTTTTATTTAAATGTTACTTTAGTTGTCTACATTTATATTTGGATTGGGAATGGGCAGATTGAAAGCAATAAATTAAATGGTTTAGTATTACCGGACGGGTCATTGACTTTCATGACAATTTGATTCAGCACTGCACACATTTAAATGAAGGAGATTAATCTCAATTCAAAGATCTTTAAGCCAAACGTATCAAACCTTAAAGCACATTCAATACCATTAATACTATTAATCCTCAATAATAGGCAATATATCGATTTAATTTGCCTACTATTAATTCTAAATACTGAATAATTAAGTTGTTTTTGTTTTGTTTTAAAATTTTCTATGTTTAGCTAGTGTACATTCGGCTGCAACTCCCTTAGGTGCACTTCTGAGCGGTGTGTTGATGGAGAGATGCGGGCGCAAGTCGGCACTGCAGATTTCTGCATTACCTTTGGTCATCGGCTGGCTTTTGATTGGTTTCGCTCATAATCACGCTCTGATTCTCATCGGCAGATTAATTGCTGGAATGTCTGCGGGTTTGTGTGCTGCTCCAGGTCAAGTAAGGCATATTAATTAAAAATATAATATTCACCGCTTCACAGCGCTGTGTAAACTTTGAGGTTAAATACACAAATTTACCGGTTATTTCTATTGTATTAAAAGGTACTGATTGGTGAAACATCTGAACCTCATGTACGTGGAATCTTCAGTAGTATTCCATTTGCAAGTTATTCTTTTGGAATACTTTTAGTGTACGCCATGGGGACTTTTCTGGATTGGAGAACTGTTGCAGGTATACTTATAGATATAACCTTAAAATCACTACTCACATATTTATAATTCTTATTAGGTTTGAGCACATTACTGCCACTATTTGCCGCAACAGTTTTCTTCTTTCTACCTGAGAGTCCAGTCTGGCTAGTAAAACAACAACGTGATCAAGACGCAAAAGAAGCATTGATTTGGCTGAGAGGAGGAGATGTAATCCAAGTAAGTTAATTTAAAATTAATTTTTCGCTGACAAAACACAATTTAACTACGCATGCATTTGATTTGCGTTCACATCATTCGCTTGATTTATGATTTATCGTCTGCGGTGTCTTGAGGTCGCGGCGAAACTGATTTGCATGCAAAATTTATGCAAAATAAAAGTCTTCGAAGGGGGATAAGAAAGAAAAACGCTTAGTTGGCATTTTAATACGATGATATTCATGATATTCATTTTATAATGATGCTCATAAAGTTGCCTATCGCAACAAAAACCGATAAAATCATGTTAAGTTATTTTTTGTTGCAAATTCGATCATATTACACTTGAAATCCTCAAAATAATTAGTCGCTTATATTATACAGTATTTGCATGCGACATACTATTTATTTTCATATTCATATTTATATAAATTACAATTTTCGACTGTGGGTGGGAATGTGAGCTCGTGAACGAGTTTTGTACTCTTATCTGCGTGTTGGTGTGTTTTCGGTTCACGTTCGCGTTTTCGTTCGCGTTTCATCCTCGCAACATCCTGCTATCCTGGTATTATTTTATACAATTTATTTATATATTTCCACGCTGGCACACCATAAATAATATAAATAATATAAATAATACACGTTGTAACAAATTACGGCCGGAGTTTCGGTATTCACTAGAAATAACCGCGCAATATCATTCATGATGTGAGTTTATGAGTTGCCAAATGGGAATTTCATATTTCAATATTATAAATTGAAATATAAAGTCATATAAAATTAATATTATGAAACATTGATAAGCACACATTATTAAATTGTATGAATTATAGTTATGAGAAGTTTTTGAAAGTAATTTAATTCATTTTACGATAAAATTACAACAATTATTATTAACAAAAATGAAAAATACAATAATTGGTATAATGGGATAATGAAATAATTGAGTTATAATTGGAATAGGAATGCGCGGAATGAGAATTGCTTACGAATGTTTGCAAACTTACGTTTAATTGGCATTTGCTCAATTTCCTTTACTTGAATCTCTCGAAATTCTTGAATTGCTTCAATCTCATTTAAATTTCCTTTGTTTCCGACGCAAGTTGCGCTGACGTCGAATCGATTCGTCGTTCGACGCATAAACGAAGCTTTTATTCATTTTCCGTCGAATTCGTCGAATGAAATGCTAATATTGTAGGAATAATAAGGAGCTAACAATTAAAGTAAAACAATTAAAACAAGTGAAATCAAAAAAAATAAAACATTTTTTGTAGGTTCTGAGATTTAACGTAGGCAACCAACATTACACAAGAAAAATTCAAACTTTAAAAACTTCAAACACAATTTTCTTAAAACCTACAATCACAATTTAAACTCATATTTAATTTATGAATTAAATTGTTTAAAATTATTTTAACAACAAATTCACTTACTATCACTAGTTTAATATTTAATACACAATATGAAATAAAAATTAATAGTTTTCAACATCCCACACAATTTTCACTCATAATTAAAGTAAAACGTAATCATTTTAATTATTTCATTATTGATATTCACTTATTTATGCAATTTTCATTGTTCTTTTCATGCTTCTCTCCTGTTATCGTATATTTTCACTGCTTTTCACTTGTGTATACTCGTGACATATATACTCGTGTTCGTGTAAATGTATGTTCTACTCATGAGCAGCGAACACATCGAAAGCGCTGGAAACGCCTCGCATCCTCGTCGCGGGTTATCGATTCCCCGTTTTGCGACCTGCACGCGCGTAGATAACGCGTGTGTGAACCACCTTCGGTCTTCTCTGCGCTCCTGCTTCATACATGTTAGAATATTACATATATACGCAATGCAAATGCATGCACGCAACACCAGACACGTTTTATACACGGGAATAAAAACGAGAAATAGAATCTATGAAAGTTGCATGCATAGAGAGGACAGTATTCAATATTAGTATGTGTTTGAGTGTAATAGAAACATATAGGAGTCACATGTTAAACAAGGCAGGAAATATGTGAGGATGGAGGATAGAGAGTGCAATGCGTGTCTAACTCGGTTCTAATGCATGATATATACAGTGTGTTCAAAGAAAAATAATTTTAAAAAATTTCATTCAATGAGATATTTTCGATAAAATTTGTTTTTAATTTAGATTTAGTAATTTATAGTAATTGATAATTTTTAATTATTTTTTTCATGAAACATCTTGTATATCTTACCTCACACACGATCTAACCGCGTTCGCTATCTCTGTATCTCTTTACTTTTCTTCTCTTTCCCTTTTCAACATGGCTATACCTGTTTCTTCTTCTCTTCACACGCTTCACACTCATGGCTCTCATAGCCTCTGCTCTCGCATGCACTCCTAATATCGAATGTATCCTTATTTTACGAACGTAACAAACACCAAATGTTATTTAAACTATATTTTTAAATTTTATACAATTTTTACTTTAGGCTAAACAAGAACTACAAGAGTTGGTATCTCGCGTTGAATCTACCGATTCTTCAGATTCTTCAACATGTTCCACATGGAAACTGCTCTTGCAACCTTCGGCACTCAAACCTTTTATAATCATCAACGTCTTCAACGTGATGCAGGTCCTTTCTGGCACTTATCTGATTGTTTTCTATGCGGTGGATATCTTGTCAAGTTTAGGTCAATCAAGTGAACCTACTATTGCTAGTGTTAATTTAACCGCAAACATAACCTCAAATTTACCACAAAATCATATTGATAGTTTTCTAGCAGCTGTGCTGACGGCAGGTGTACGATTTACATTTACTATCGTAGGTACTATTTTCTTAGGATTGATGGGTAGACGTACCCTAGCGCTTACTTCCGGTATAGGAACTGGAATATCTGCTATTGCAATCGCAGTGTTTTTAAATCAAAACTTAACCTCAATATTATCATCATATGCGGTTTCCGTTGGAGTATTAATTTACGTTGCTCTGAATACAGTAGGTTTCATGATTCTTCCGGGAGTAATGATTGGGGAACTCTACCCGCTTAGAGTTAGAGGTTTTGCAGGTGGTTTGACGTTTACGTTCTTTAATTTTTTCTTGTTTGGAGTTGCTAAGTGTTTTCCATTTGTAAGGAAATTTATTGGGATGCAAGGAGTTTTTTGGGTTTTTGGGACTTCCTCAATGGTAGCAAGTGTTTTTCTTTATCTTATGTTACCGGAAACTAAAGGAAAGACTTTAGCACAGATCGAGGATTATTTTAGCGGTGATAATTTATTGTGGGTCAATAAAGCACAACAAAAAAATCGAAGAAGTAGAAGTTCTAGTGAGAATGCTTAAATATATTGAAAAAGTATTTAATTTAAGTAAACTAAGAATTATTGTGATTTAATAAGATAGGAATATTTATTAAGAGTATTAAAAACATTTTTTAAGTTAATTCAGTTTTTATTGATATTTTAGAGTTATAAATGTTACTAGTTTAAGTATTGCGTCGCCATTTTGATAGCTTACAAATTACCTCGCTTGGCTTGGTCGATTTCGATAGCTGTGAAGAGTGCCTTGAAGTTTCCAGCACCAAATCCCTAACATAACAAATAAAAACATTATTTTATGTAAATATTTAATAGAATTATATAATTACATTATGATTCCTGCGTTGTATAACCTCCAAAAATACAGTAGGTCTGTCCTGCATGTTTTTCGTAAAGATCTGCAGCAAATACCCATTTTCATCGTAGTCAATCAAAATCTTCAACTTTTGTAAAGTATCCAAGTCTTCAGCGATTTTTACCGGACTATGTTTCAACTGTTCACGAATCAAGTCATAGTAGCTATCTGGAACTTGCAAAAAGTCCATTCCACGCGCTTGCAAGTTTTTAACAGCAGTAATAATGTCTTGAGTGTTCAGGGCGATGTGTTGCACCCCAGCTCCGCCATAGTACTCAACATATTCTTGAATCTGACTCTTTTTCTTACCCGGTGCTGGTTCATTGATAGGCATCTTAACGGTTTCTTCATAATTGGTCATTACAATCGAACGCAGGGCCGAGAATTCAGTATGTACTTGACTGTCGTCTACTGACCAAAAACGATGGAATTGTAGCACTTCCTCATACCACTTTGCAACGGATTCCATCTGTAAATCGGGTTGGTTGCCTACGGCGTGGTCAATGAAGTCGAGTTTAGCGGGTGGAAGAAGTTTAGATAGACGGTCTACTGGAGAAGGGACATATCCGGGTAAAAAGGGTCCAGTATAATTGGAACGATCTACGAATGTATGTAGAGTATCTCCATACTATAAAATTAAAAAAAAAAAACTTTAAAATGAATTGCTTTTGGTAAAATATTGTTTACATACTGTTTTAATTGTAGCCATTCGAACTTTTCCGTTAGCATCAGATTCTTCCCAGATGTCACGAATAACTTTTGCGCCTTTAGATTTAGCATGTTTCATGATATTATCAAGGTCTTCCACAGCAAAGGAGACATCGTGTACACCATCGCCATGTTTCATCATGTGATAACCGATTTCTTCCTCGTTTGGTTCGTAGGCAGACATGAACACAAACACAATCTTGCAAAAAAAATAAATTTGTTTTTTAACCTAATTTATTAGCCATTTATTTATTCCCAGTTGTAGTATGTGTGATGACTTCTGGTATGAAAAGGGCAAACTAATCTAATATAATCGATTAAAAGACATCGATTACAGACTTCGGTCAAAGGGCTCACTTTACGTGTTTCATGCAGTTATTTGAAGGTGTCGCTAGTGACGTACAGATTTTATGTTCTGTTATATTAAATTTAGTGATTTTTATTCTGATATTTGAAAATGTACCTTGTTTTGTCTCACGGCATGAGCTGCATACTTCCGGGATCCTGTTTCTAAACCTTTGTACGCTAATGGTTCAAAGCCCATTCGGGTAATATAATAAGACGCAGCCTAAATTTAAAAAAATAATGCAATTACCAAGTAATGATGTAAAAAATAAGTATGTTACCTGTTTAGCATTACCAACATAAAATGTTAAATGATCAAAACAGAGAAATTTTCCATATTTTGGCTAAAAAATAATAAAAATAGTAAAATAATGCAAATTTGATAAATAATTACAAACCTTGGGTCCTTTATCAGTGTACGAAGTCTGAAAACGAAACAAAATATTAATTTGTATTCAAATAAAATTTAAAATTAAATTCAAGCAATTACCATTTTGCCCTGGATTTAGAAAATCTACTTCCAATTAATCCACAATGCACTTAAATTATACTTGATTAACCGTTGTTTTCTTGTTGCGTTGAAAGTCGCGTTGAAACTAAAGTTGAATGTGGTCCTGCAGTTTTTTTATACACTTTTGAACGCACCGTCGATGACGTCTCCGATAATTATTGCTAGCAACTGTTACCAACCAAGAGTGAAGCCATCGCGAGCGTGAAAAACAAGAGCTAAACGAGTATTCAAATCGTATTCAAATTTCACATTCTACACCAAATCAACAAATTATCAATTCAAAAGCGCAGAAATCATAGAAAAACATCCACCATCTCCACAATGATTAATATATTACATGGATATTGAAACGGTTTCTTATCGATGACCAACAAGCCAAGGTAATCGAGTAATCCGGAAAAATTTACATAACAAAGTTATAGAAGTTATAAAACTCTTTAGGAGCGCAGCAGATAGCAACGCACTGAAAAACATATAACTACTCACTACGCGTACAGCTAATAACAATCAAAAATAAAATTAATTGACATCGTTGCAAGAATGCAAAATATTTTGTAATTTATTTTTATTGGGTTTAAACTTTTAATTGCGACATTTCCAATGAATATTGCGCTGTTTTGCATTCTTATCTTTTAAAAGCAATTTTTTGTAAAGAGACTTTAACTTTACTAGAAGTTAAAATATGTTTTTTCATGTTAAATGTAGGCAACCCATAATACCCTAGGAATATTTTTAATTTTTTATATATTTAACCTTAAAATTATGCATTAAAAACGTTTTATATCTGTTGTTACGCATTAACTTGGCATTTTTAAAAAAGCTTAATGAAATACAACGTGACAATCGTAAAATTTTCACTTAAGATGTCAACGCAAATGCTTTTTATTTTAATCTTGAGTGAAAAGATTAATTTTCACACAAAAATATTTTATAAATATTTTGTTGAACATTTAGATATCAACTAGGTAAAGCAACAAAGTTGTTTGTTGACTGAATAAATGAATAACTAATTAATTCCAGTATTAGATCCACTATCACGTGTTTTAGTAGCGTGAGCTAAGGCGATTACGATTGGTCCATGGCGAAACAAGCCTCTAAACTTTAACGAATGCAAAATAACTCAATAACAAACAAATAAATAAATTTATAAGAAAACAAGTTGTAACTAATTAATAAAAAATTTTGTTAGCAATACTTTTGACGTAGCTTTATATATGTGTGTGTATTAGTGTAGCAGCATTGATCCTGCGTCCTGACCTACGGGGGCGGCGAACCAACATGGCTGCCACCTGAAGAATGCGCGTGCACGCTCCCACCACACGCTGGCACACTTTCGGCGCCTGCCGCCATCGATTAGTTGTGTTTCATTGATGTAAACTGCGTAAACTGAACGAACTGTACCAAGAAAATATCATTTCATTGTGTGTCACAGTGTAAAAGCTGAAATGTTGTAGATAACTAACAAGTACAAGTGCAGTCAGTGCCAGTGGTGATTATTTTGTAATGCTTCGTATTCACCTAATTGAGTCGATAACATGAAACTAGGTTATGTTGCGATCGCGTACCGTAGGCATATGGCGCACCGACGACACCGACCCAAGTTGTTTCTTTGACAAAACGAACAAATTTTAATAAATAAAACTAAATTAGTAAGTATTTTAGTCGATACTTTCTTTATATTTGTTTCAACTGTATTTTTCTTATGTTTCAGGAAAATGTTTAGCATTTATTGACGAATTTGAAAAGGAAATAACAAAAATACCTAAAATAAGTGAATATAATGGACGATATGGATGACGACGTTTTCGAATCAAGTGCTTTGGCAGTGGATGCAAATTCACAACAACGACATCCTTCACCCACTGGGTATCGAGATTATAAACCACCTGAAGAGGTGCTACGCATGTGTCAGACTGATTACATTGATGATACAGAACAAGTTGTTCATAAGGTTAGTAGAATAATATTTATTTTAACGATTTATGACTTTTCTGATAATTTAACGTGACATTAGACTTTTTATTTTATTTTTTGCTACTTATTCGTATCCTTCTTTATATCTTATTCATTTCGCTTGGAAACTTAGAAATGAAATTCCACCTAGACCGTGAATAAATTATTAACCAAATAAAAATAACGTCCGACGTTGAGTCGGTGAGTGTGCTTGACGCGACTTGAAATAAAACAAAGTGGAATGAAATGATAAATGCGTACAAGTGGAACTAAAGAGCCAGAAACAAAGAATAAAACTGGAAATGCTTAAAGAAAATGCAATATTTTTCAATTAGGCGTCTCTCATTTGTGTTTTTTTTTCTTTTGATGTTTTGTCATCCTGCAAAATTAACTTATATTTAAAGTAAACGCTATTATTTTATTATTTTCACTTCTTTTGAGTTATGAATCCTATAATTTAGTTTTGACAATGAATGTGATATTCATTTATTTTTAATTTATTTGGGTGTTTGTTTATTTTTTATTTCAATTTGTTTACAGACAATATTGCTGGGCGATAGTGGTGTGGGCAAAACCTCCCTGCTCGTCAAATTCGACACGGGGAAATTCTCATCGGGGACTTTTTCGGCCACAGTTGGAATTGGTTTTACGGTGAGTGCTAAAAATAACATTTTAAATTAACAAAAAGTTCAAGTCGGCAACAAATTAAAAATATGATTGATATGTTTGGCATTTTATATGAAAGATTACTTAAAACTTCGTTATTAGTTTTACATTCGATTTATCTACATCCATGATATATATTAATTTAAATTCTGCAATACTTTTAAAATAGCAAAGTTTCGAACCAAAGTTAACCAAACTTTAAATAAAATAAAATATAAATTAAAATGAAGATTGCAAAAGTTTGTTTCTCTATAGTTTATAGCTAAAATCAATAATTTTAATCATAATTTAAACATTTTGACATGTTAATTAATCCAAATATGTGCAAACATGAATTCAGCAATTAATTAGTGTTTGACGACGCGTGACAAGCGCAATTTCGTGCATTTACCGGCGCGTATTAAACCGGAAATATGTATGTTACGTGGGTAGTCGTTGATCGTTAAGCGGTTGTCATGGATACGATAATAATCAACTCGCTTAAAATTTAAAACAACGAATTTTTATTCTGTTCATGCAGGCGACAACTTGCATCCTGTAATTTGCAAAGTACTATTTTTGGTCATGCGGTTGGTGTTGCCTAGATACGTTTTTGGGGACGGAAACGACGCGGAAATTTCGTAAAGCAATGAAGACGACAACGGCGATGGCTACCCACGCAGTCGCCGCGTAAGGGTAGTGGAAGTAGGAACGGACGTGGGGGTGGTATTCATTCGTCGCAAACTCACAGTCGTCTGGTAGCGTTGACGCGAAACGTGCGTGTTTGAAAAATTTTACACTGCGCACAATTAAATTTAAATTTAATAAAACAAAACTTTTTAATTAAAATATTTTAATTATCTAAATATCATTGTATATTGCGATGAATATGCAGGTTAATTTGTGAGATTAGTCAGATTTGCTTGTGGAAATGTTGGAAAACAAATAATCACATATACATAAATGAACAATGGTTTGGTGTGTTTGTTACGTGCGCTGTGACGTTTCGCGACGCTCGCGTTGCTGATAACGAAAAAATACTTATTATCGCCCTCGGATTTCGACAGCGTCGAAGCACAGGTGCTTGCGGCGTGTTGGCCACGAGTAACGAACGCAAAACGAACACGAACTCCTAAATTAAAACGCAGCTAAAACTGCTAACGATCAACAAGTGAAACGGTTGTAACTTGCAATAATAACAAAATCACGTTCAGCATTAAATATAAAAAACTTGCACAAGTTTTTAACGAGCACAAAAAGTGCAGTGACATAAAAAACAATAAAAGTGTAAAATAACAAAAGTAAAATATATATTTAGTTGACTAGAAATGTGTAAACATGTTAGATTTATTACAAGACTTCAACTATTATTAGACGTTGATTGCATGATAACAAATGAAAGAAAGTGAATTACAAGGTATTGCCAGTATTTGATGATTAAAAAATTAATTGAGTGATAAAAACGGTAAATGTTAAATGAAATATGGCGTGCGTAAAAGCGTACAGGTGAAGCCGCACGTGGACGGCGGGAGTGGTATGCAGTGGCGATGGCGACGACACGCAGGATGCCGGCGGCGGTGGTAGCAGAGATCCAGTGGTGGTTTGTCATCAGATCCGATGCTCTGCTTTGCCAATGCGCAGGCAATCAACTCAAGGCGGACGACCTGAACAATACGATATCGTACAAAAGGTAACTTCGAGATCTGAGTTTCCAAAATCAAATAAGTAGCCGCAAATAACAATAAAATACTTTTAGGAGAAATAAAAGAAATCGTAGCTTACGGAAATAAACAAAAATCGAAATATAATTTGTTCAAATCAAGACCTCAAATCTTTATTTTTTCGTTATTTTCTGAGAAGATTGACGCATGTGAAGCACGCACAAGCCGAAAAAGATTCTTGTGACGCAAATTAAATCAATCAGGATATGGAAAAGCCCTGTCTGGCGTGAGACGTAGACAAATATTAATATTCATTTAACGTACAATGTTGCAGAGAATGTCAATTGCTGTAGAACAAATCAAATTTTCTTGACAAATGGCTATAAACTGCTAGTTAATTCCATGAAAAAATGATTCATAATACATGTTAATATGATTAGTAATTACTAGTTTGCGTTTAATTAAAAGTAAAGGTGCCAAAGTTAATCTACTGTACTTGATAGATTTATCGAATGAAATTCATTTGAGCAAATAATTGATTTAAATCAAAATTTAGTGCCTTAGACAGTAAAGTGGTGCTGCGCTCTCAGGTTTGCTTCCGACGAACCAGCATCCGGCTGTGAAATGCTCTCAAATCTGATCAGCCTAATTTATATGATAGCAATGATGACGATCAAGTCGCGATGCACTTCAGCAAGCATTTAACTAATAAAATCCCTCCGGCGACTCTCATCAGCGCCACTTGCAAGATGTATCATAAGCATTCCAAGTGGTTGGTAGCGTATATTTGGTTGCATCTTCACTGCATATAGCGTTTCAGAATGTAATTTCACACTGTTTGCAGTGTTGCAGATATCTTTAAAATCAGAGCAACAAATTGAATATTGAATATTTATACACAAACGTGTAATATATAATCGGACATATTAGTTGCTCACAGCAATACGTAACTGGAACGAAGTACACTTT